>NW_020954556.1:62344784-62529136 GCF_900497805.2 Vombatus ursinus
GTGTGTGTGTGTGTGTGTGTGTGTGTGTGTGTGTGTGTGTGTGTCCTAAAACAAGGCAGAATGTTGCAAAATCTGACTGGGGGAAACATGAGAATGTTTCTTGAAATATACAAGTTTTTACTAATTAATTAACAAATTCAAGCTGGTTAAATAAAACCTTCTTCCAACACCTCCTATTTAATTGCAATTTTGGCACCAACAAATATATATCAAAATTATAGTATTTCCCCTGACAGGAAGCGCCTTGCTTCCACACACAGTTATGGCTCTCTGCAGAGTAACCCAGAATTGCTGACAACCTTGAACACTGCTACAACAATATTACTATACTTGGCAGAGAAGTACCCTTGCGGCAAGAGAAAAGCTGTAATTTTGACTGTCACTTCACATTACACTAGATATTATTTCACCATATACACATGCATACACTCACAAACTCTTAATAGACTACAGTATTCTCACTGCCTGGCTTTCTAATATAACTGGCAATATAATACCATTGAGCTACCAATGGGATAACTGCAAGAAACAAATGTTTTACATTACAGAAACATTGTTAGAACATTACTTTCAAGGGTTATTCAATTCCTTTGTCCCCTTATGCTGTTATTTCTGAATTCCATGAAGCTAATTGCTTTGCTAATCAAAATGATTTTGTTATTTTCAGGGAGGGGAAAATTGTTCCCTGGTGATTTCTGTTTCCAGAATTTGGAAGAGAGATGCACCAAGTGGTCTTTTACATTTCTGACAGACTTCAAAATCAAATTCTCTATCTACAAAATTTCCTGGCCTGAGAATTTACTTTTTGGCACACTACACATCTCTTTCACACTAGAGGTCCTTTTGAAATAGCAACAGCTCCATTACAAAAGCTTTGCCACTCATCATATCAGAGGCAACTTAAACAAAATCAAACAGAAGAGTTCCACAAACCTACCCAAAACACATTGTTCCTGCCAAGCAGTAGTATCTCTCACTATGAGAACAATGTATAACATATGTTACTTTCTTACTCTCTCATGAAAGCAGCGTGGGCCAAGTTTTTATTTCTTTCATTTCGATTTACAAGGCTAATGTGTTAAAGTATTTTCTCAACTCATTCAGAATAAGGAATACCACGATGTTAGTAGGAATCCCACACTGAGAAAGCCACAGTACATAATAAAATAAAGGTCAGCAATGTTACTATGTATGACTTTCAGTTTTCAGATAATACGCTGTTAATGACAAAGTGATTAGGAATATTGGTTGGGGGGGAGCAATTAGCAAAATTAAGGTATATCACATTTTCTTAAATACTCCATTCTCTGCAATAATAATGAAGAAACTTAACAGAACGTATGAGAAGCAACGTGAATTTAAAAAATAGGAAGCTTTATTTTTATATCTTGTTTCTTCCCTACCATTCACTTTGTCTTTTTATGCTTTACAATACTATTTTAAAACATTTAAACAAATGCTATTATTTGTCTTACACAATAAAGGAATCAAAAATGAATTTCTTTGCCCTCCATTAACAGAACATATCAAAAACTTCAGCACTGTCTGCTGACCACAACAAATTTAAAGACATTCACAAATGAAACCAAAGTAAGTTTCCCACAGTGACACATTAATAAGTTCCTTATCCCATCTATCCCAAACCATGAATATGTAATGTTCAAAAATGAGTCCTTTTCACACAAAAGAATCTCAGATGTGAATAAATAAAAACTATCACAAGCCTATGAAAAATTAATGAGAGTTTAGAGACACAAGGAAAACTCATTCTTAAGAAGAGAAGGTCCAAGTATATAAAATCCTCTATAACTTTCTTACAAGTAAATTTTATACACAAAAAAAACCCTTCCCCTGAAGAGTTTTTAATACCTGAGCTAAATTTGTTGTATTTTGGTGGGGATTAGGTCTTCCTAGGCTGAAAGTGCAGTGACCATTCACAGGGCCACCCCAATCACTCATTGGAAAGTTTGATAGAAACAGAAAGCTGTTTCTATCTTGGGCCACTTAGCCCTCCTTAGGTAATCTGGTGTCTCCCCACGTTGAGGCTAGTTTATACACAATTAGTTTTAGCCCTACTGCAAGAACTAAATCTTAAGGGGGACAAATCTATGGAGTCACTTTAGCCAGTCATAGTAGCACACCTCTGACATCCCTGACATTGGGGGAGGCTAAAGCCAATGGATCACTTGAATTAAGGAGTTCTGAGCTAGTTGAAGGCTAAAGTTGATTGGGTGTCTGTTGTAAACATGGTGAGTCACTAGGATGGGGGGCGAGGAGGGAATACTCTGAATATAAACTCTGTCAACAAGGTACACTACTAAATCTTACTTATGTTAGAAAAATGTATTTTACTACACAAGCTTGGCAAAGACACTGGAGTGGTTTGACAATTCCTTCTCCAATTCATTTCACAGGGGAGGAAACTGAGGCATCAGGGTTAAGTCACATGCCCAGGTTCACAAAGCTAGCAAGTGTCTGAGGCAGGATTTGAACTCACGAAGATCAGTCTTTCTGACTCCAGGCCTGGTGGTCTATCCATTCTGCCACTTAGCTGCCCTGATGGCTCCATGTTGCCTCTAAGACCAAACATAAACTCCTCTGTTTTGTATTTAGAGTCCTTACAACCTGTCCCCAAACTCCCTTTCTAGCTTTATTTTATATCACCCCCTTTCATTTCCAAAGTCTTTTATAACCTGCCTCTTACCTATGTTTCCAATCTTCTTCCACCTCACATCCTTCCACTTCTTCTATCATCCAGCAACACTGTCTTCCTTGATGTTTCTCAAACAAGCCATTCTCCTCAATCAAATGTTTTCATTGGCTGTCCCCCATGCCTGTAATACTCTCCTTCCTCACTTCAGCTTTCTAGATTCTCTACCTTCCTTCGGGTCTCACCTAAGTTTCATCATCTACAAGAATCCTTTTCCAGTCCTCCTTAATCTTGGTGCCTTCTTTCTGAGACTGCTCCCCATACCCTCCTGTATACTATTCTGAATGTATCTAGTTTGTACATAGTTGGCTCCATGTTGTCTCTCCCATTAGACTGTGGGCTCCTTAAGAGCAGGGACTGGTTGCATTTTGCATTTTTTTGTATCCCCAGTGCTTAGCACAGTGCCTGATAAATAGTAGAAGCTAGGTAACTAACTGATTCACAGACCCAATGATTCCTATCAAACTGGTTTTCTTGCTATTCCTCACACATTGTACCAAACCATCAACTCAAAATTCAATAAATATTTATTAAGAACAAACTCTGTACCAGGCACAGTGCTAAATTCAGGGAATATAAATAAGAAAAAGAGAGATAGGGGCAGCTAGGTGGCGCAGTGGATAGAGCTCTGGCCTTGGAGTCAGGAGGACCTGAGTTCAAATCCTACCTCAGACACTTGACACTTACTAGCTGTGTGACCCTGAGCAAGTCATATAATCCTGACTGCCTCACCAAAAAAAGCAAAAAAAAGAAAAGAAAAAAAAGTCCCTGCCCTCAAGGAGTTTACAATCTAATAGTGGGGCAGAAAGGAAAACAATACACAAAATGAAGAGGAAAAAAGGGAGGAGGAAGGAAATGAGGGCTTTGGGAAGATTTTAATGCTCTGCCCTCCAGACCCCCAATCTAAGGGGAGAAGCAAGTGAGAAGGTATAGAATATGAAAATCTGAGTCAATTTGCATGGTGATGAGATTTTAGGTGACAAATTTATTGTGGGGTGGTGGTGCTGATGAAAAATGAAGTTTTTCTCTGCCTTACATTGGCTGCCCCAAGTCTGGAATACACATCTTCAGGGGTGAGGAACCTGCATCCTCCAAGGCCACATGTGGCCTTCTAGGTCCCTGGGTGTGGCCTTTTGACTGAGTCCAAGTTTTACAGAACAAATACTTTTATTAAAGGGATTTGTTCTATGAAGTTTGGATTCAGTTAAAGGACCACACTTGAGGAACTGAGGGCCACATGTGGCCTCGAGGACACGAATTTCCCACCCCTGCTCCAGATCCTGGACTCTGAGAATTCCTTCTTTCAAAATTCAATATAACCCTTTATATAAAGCCTTTTTTGATTCATCCAGATGCTTATGTATCTCTCCCACATTCCCCAAAAAGCTCTTATACTGCTTCTGTATACATTGTGTACATTTATCTAGCTAGCTAGCTACCCATCTATCCATTTCATCCACTTACCAGAGAATGTTGTCTACATTGAGAATTTCCCTGAAAGCCAGGATGACTTGGATACAAGTTGTACTTCTTACAACTACCTTGTGTCATGCTGGACAAGTCATTTAACCTCTTACTACTCTAGACAAATTGCTTAAGATTTTAAATTGCAGAGAAGGTGACATTTACATTGACATTCAGTATCTTCAGCTCAAAACTTTGCATAGTATTAAAATCACAGGTCCAAATTCTATCCCCCAACATAAGTACATGTTGTCTCCTCAGGTGATAATAAAAATAAAAATAATAATAATAATAGCAATTATAAACCACCTACTATGTGCCAGCTATGTGGTGTAATGGATAGAGCGCCAGGCCTGGAGTCAGGAAAACTTAAGTTCAAATCTGGCCTGAGAAACTAGCTGTATGTAACCCTGGGCAAGTCACTTACCCCTATTTACCTCAATTCTTCATCTGTAAAAAATGAGCTAAAGAAGGAAATGGCAAACTACTCCAATATCTTTGCCAAGAAAATCTCAATGGGGTCACAAAGAATCAGACACAACTGAACAACAACAACAAATACTATGCACCAGGCACTATGTTAAGCCCTTCACAAATATTATCTCATTTGAACCTCACAACAACCCTGTGAGGTAAATGCTATTATTATCCTTATTTTACAGAGAAGGAAACAGAGTTGGGCAAACAGTATAAGTGATTTGCCCAGGGTCACACAGCTAGTGTCTGAGGCTGGATTTGAGCTCAGGTTTACCTGACTCTAGGACCAGTGCTCTATCCACTATATCACCTACCTGCCAATGATAGATGGAATCTAAGTGCCTGGAGAAGAGGAACTTTTTTCATTTTTGTCTTTGTATCCTCAATACGCAACACAGTGCTTAATTAATGCTTTGCCTAGTGATAGACTAGTTGATCGATTGATTGATTGAAAGGTATTCATGTGATAAAGAACAAAATAGAATAAAATCAAAGAATACCAGAACTGGTAACAACAACAGAATTACCTGATTCCAAGGTCCTTACAATCATACAATATGACCTTCCCTTTAATAAAGAAAGAGTCTAAAAGATTCCATGGCTTTCAAATATTGGAAGGAACATCAGAGGTCACCTAATTCAACCTCTAAATAAATGGGGGTATGGAGGGTGGGAATCGCCATTACAATATTCCTGATAAGTGTAGATCAAAATTCTGCTTGAAGACCTCTCTTGATGGACTATTAGGGGTAGTGAATTCACTACCCCTAAATCCAGGCAACCCAATGCATGGTTGAATAGCTTTGACTAGAAGGAAGCATGTTGTATAAAGAGGCAAATTCTGACTCCTTATAACTTTCATCGGCCACACCTCTGCCTCCGTGTCCAAGTAATACCAATCCCTCTTCAACGTGACACCATGGTAACAATAAAGTTGAAGACAGCTATCATATATGCCAGTCTTCTTTTCTCCAGGCTGAAGATCCTCAGCTTCTACAACTAATCATTGAACAGTATAGTTTTAAGTACCTCTCACTATCCTGCTCACCCTCCCCTAATTTAAGGGGAAATGTAATACAAATGTGATTATTCTAATTTGTGTAAAGTGGTTCCTGTAAATCTGGCTAAAGGCAGGTTGCGAAAGAGTTTGTGCTGTGACACTCTCACAATTGGCTAGCTATCATAGTACTTCAAATAATAACTAGATAATGAAATATCATTTCTAGGTGATAAATATTTACCTGCCAAAGAGAGAGAAGAATGTGAAACTTCAGCAGAATGGAGTTACGTTTCAGTGAAGGAGACAAGAGTGAATTTACATCAGCCTGTGATTTTTCCTGACAAGATACATGCACTCATTCCTTCTCCATAAGCAAAACACTCAGCACTAATAATCAACTGGAAACTCGAGTATGATGAGGAATCCTATGCTGATGGGGTAATGGACCAAAGATAGCCATTAGACAGAAAGACAGAGTATTTATTAAGCACTTTTTATATGCCAGGCACTGCACTAATCACTGGAAATACAAACACAAGTAACCAGAAAGTCTATCCCTACCTTCAAGGAGCTTACACTTGAAAGACATCTATGGGAGAAAGTGTTTGTAAAAGGCTGGAGAATCAGGACTGGAGTCACATTCAAGATGACCAAAGAATCAAAGGTTATTTTGTAATCCAAAACAGTTAAAAAGCCTTTCTTAATCCCCTACTATGTGCTAGACACTGTGCTAAAGTCTAGGGATATGAAGAAAGGTAAAAGACAGTCCCTGCACTCAGAGCTCACAGTCTAATGGGTGAGATAACATGCAAACAACTATGTACAAACAAGCTATATACAGGATAAATAAGAAATAATTAACAAAGAGAAGACACTAGATTTAAGAGGGCTAGGGAGAGGTTTCCTGGAGAAACTAAGATTTTAGCTGGGACTTGAAGGAAGTCAGGGAAGGCAGCAGGTGAAGATGAGGAGGGACAGCATTCCAGATATGAGGGACAGACAGAGAATATGCCTACAGCCTAGAGATGGTGTTTCTTATTTGTGGAATAGCCACAATCCAGTGTCACTGGATTGAAGAATATATTGGGGGAGAGGGGGGAGTAAGGTATAAGAAGACAGGAAAGGGGTGGGAGGGTGCCCAGGTTATGAAGGGCTTTGAACACTGAACAGAGAGAATTTTGCATTTGATTCTAGAAATAATAGGGAGTCACTGGAGTTTACCGAGTATGGGATGTGATATGATCAGATCTATGCTTTAGAAAAATCACTTTGGTGGAGGATGGATTGTAGCGGTGAGAGACTTGTGACAGGTATACCCACCAGCAGGCCATTGCAACAGTGCAGGCATGAAGTGATGAAGGCCTGCACCAGGACTTCAAATGTCCTCATTTAGAAGTAATAGAATCTTTAGCACAGGCAGCAGAGCTGGTTAGTTATGGCTATTATTAGGATCTTGAGATGTAGAACTCGAAGGAAACAAATATTATTGTGTCAAATTCCCTCATTTTACAAATAAGGAAACTGAGGCCCAGATAAAGGAAAGGACTTGTCCAAGTAAATCTAGTATTAAGAAGAGGCTGAGATTCAAGCCTAGGTGCTCTTGACTCCCAAGATAATATTCTCTCAACAATTATTTAAAATAAGATTTTTTAAAAATTTATTTGTTTTTAGCTTTCAACATTCACTTCTATAAGATTTTGAGTTCTAAATTTTCTCCCCCTCCTTCCACTTTCCCCTACCCAAGATGGCATGCAATCTAATATAGGCTATACATGTACAATCACTAAAATATGATTTTGAATAGTGGCTTTAGTTCCAACCCATTTTGCCTTGTGTAAATCACTTTTCTTTGGCCACAGTTTTTCTACCTACAAGAGAAGAACATTGAAATGCACTATCCCTAGTTATCCTTCTATCTAATTAACGCCATGCATATGGCAAGGTGGCACAGGAGGTAGAAAGCTTGGCCTAGAGTCAGGAAGATCTAAGCTCAAATCCAGCCTCAGACACTTACTAACTGTGACTATGGGCAAGTCACTTAACCTCTGTTTGCTTCTGTTTCCTCATCTATAAAACAAGGATAATAATAGCACCTCTCAGGGTTTTTGTGAAGATCAAATGCGATAATATTTGTAAAGCACTTAGTACCATGCCTGGCACTTAGTAGGTGGTATATAAAGGCTTATTCCTTTCCCTTCTTTTCCTTTAAGTCTAAAATCTTATGGTCCCATAAAGTTAGAGAATCATACCAAAATAACTGAGAACAGATTTTCCATTTATAGGCTACAAACTATTCAGTCTATTAGCATTTCATATCACCCCTCATCATAAACTTTTATCAGCTACACATTACCTATTGAATACAAGCCAAACTCCTCAGTCTAGCATTCACAGTCCTCCAAAATTTGGTTTCAGCCTTACCTTCTCAATCTTATTTCATACTATTACTCTTTACATGCTCTATCTCCAGTGTCAGGGTACTAGGAACAAGATCTCTTCTACTTTCTATCCCGGCCACCAAGCTGGAGCTTATTCTCTCTCTACCTGCTCCTGCCTGATATGAGGAGTGCTTCCAGGGGCTTCAAAGAACACATCACTGATTCTCTGACTAGAACTGCTTCTCAGTAGTTACCTGAGTCCCGTCTCTTATACTGGCCTCATAACAAAGATTCTGAACCCTTGGCTAACTAATAATGTATATTTCTCCATCCCCAACTGCCCACTTCCTAATTCCTATCAACCTTAACACCCCATCCCAATATCCCTTTCCAAATCTGCCCTCTCCTCTTAGTGTATCTTATGGAATGCCTACATAATTAACAAACTTCCATTCATCTTTAAGCCTCTTCTATTTTCATTTCTTCCATCTTCAGGCACTCAGTGAGACACTGCTCCTTTTTAATGACATAGCTTCCCTGGCCACTGTTTTCCAGAACTAATTACACTTTCTCTCCTATCTCCAGACTCAGTAGTTGCAAGGGGGGAATCACAATATTTGCTTTCTTTCTCAATTTTTAAATTTCTGCTTCTACCATGATCACTGAAATTCTCCTCATTTGAGATTCATGCTATTCATTCATATCCCAGTGGCTACTATCTCCTGACCCCTGAGACATTATCCTTTCTTCCTCAATGAATTCAGTGCCTGATAGTTTTTCTCTACTTCCCAACTCCTGCCCTCATGCTACAGTACTTGAACATACATACTGATACTTTCACAAATACAACTTTTTTCAGTTCTTCCATGGAACTCAGAAACACACTCTCTCTCTGTCTCTCTCTCTCTCTGTCTCTCTCTCGCTGTCTCTGTCTCTCTGTCTCTTTCTCTCTCTCTCTCTCTCTCTCTCTCTCTCTCTCTCTCTCTCTCTCTCTCTCACACACTGCAATGAAAAAGCTAAGGCCATTCTTACACATTTTCCCCTTCTACCTTCCTTCTTATCACATATCACTCAGTCATCTTCCCCTTCACTTTTCTCCATACCTCTGATATCAGATGAAAAGCCCTTTATCGAGGTCATTTACTCTACATGCACCCTTAAGTCTGTCCTCTCCCATCTTCTCCAGTTGACAACCTTTAATATCTTCCTATCTATTAGGACTTTTCCAGCTACCTACAAACAAGCCCATATCTCCCCTAGCCTGAAGAAAAAAAGAGCACTTGATCCAATCATCTCTGATAACTTCTGCCTAATACCTCTCCTCCCCTTAATAAATATGCTCCTTGGGAAAGCCATTTACATTAGGTGCCTCCACTTCTCCTCTTATTCTCTACCAAACCCCTCTATAACCTGCATTCTAACATCATCATTCAACTTGAACTGCTCTCTCCAATGTCAATTATAAATCTAATGGCCATTTCTCAATCTTCATTCTTCTTGACCTCTGCAGCATTTTATACTGCTGATCACCTACTTCTCCTGGATGCTCTCTTCCCTCTGAGTTTTGTTTTTGTTTTTGTTTTTGTTTTTTTAACATGGCTCAGTCTTAGATATTTTCTTTTCTGTCTGACTGAACCTCAGTCTCCTTTGCTAGATCTGAATCCATATCATATCCACTAAGCAAGTGTTTCTCCAAGGCTCTTGCCTGAATCTTCTTTCATTTTGCTCTGCGACTCCCCATGGGCAACCCACACTTTAAGAAGGGGTTGTGAACAGAAAAAGTTTAAGCCCTGCTCTATAAAATCTAACTTAGTGACTTCATTAGCTTCCATGGGTTCAGTTATCATCACCATGCAGATGATTTTCAGTTTGACATATTCAATCCTAGCTTCTCTCCCCAACTGAAGGCACACATCATCAACTGCCCATCAGACATCTCAAGCTCAACATGTCCAAAACAAAACTCATTATCTTTCACCAAAAACCCATCCTACTTTTTACTTTCTCATTAATGTCCAGGATGTTATTATACTTTCATTTACCCAGGTCTATACCTTGGTGTCATCCTTCACTACTCCTTAGCTCTCATCACACATATCCAATCCATTGTCAAATCTTGTCACATCTTCTTCTACAATATCTCTTGTCTTCTTGCCATTCAAATAACCACCATACTATTTTAGGTCTATATTACCTCTTACCTGGACTATTGCCATAGCCTTTCAATTGGTCTCCCCGCCTCAACTTTCTCTCCATTCTAATCCACTTCCACTTGGCTGCCAAAGTGATTTTCTGACCATGCTGATCTGACCATATCACCTCCCTACTCAATATACTGCAGAGATTTTCTATTGCTTCCAAGATCAAATAGAAAATTTTCTATTTGTCATTTAAAGCTCTCCACAGCCTAGTCTTTTACCACCTGCCTGGTATTTTTCACTTAACTGCTATCATTATGCACTACCATTATGATACAATAACATACTTGCTGTCCCTCTTACACAACACTCCATTTCCTATCTCCATAGCTCTGTACCAACTGTCACCCATGCCTGGGAATGCTCTCCAATCTTACGTCTATGTAAGCAGTTCTCAAAGTTTGTTCCAGGGATGTCTTTGGGTCTTCAAGACCCTTTCAGGGTGACTACAAGGTCAAAATTATTTTCAAAATAATACAAAGATATATCAATATCTAAGATGGTAAATATAGATAGATATAACTCACATAAACCAAAGCTCTTTGAGGGTGGAAAATGTCTTCAATAATTTCTAAGAGTATAAAGTAGTCTCAAGACCAAATAATGTGGGAACTGCTGCTCTAAACTTTCCATGGCTTCATTCAAGATTCAACTCAGATCTCATGTTCTGATCCCACATACTGCTTGCCCTTTCCTCTCACTTTCCAGCTATACAATCACTCTCCCCCACTTCTCTCTCTCTCTCTCTCTCTCTCTCTCTCTCTCTCTCTCTTTCCCCTTCTCTTTTCCTCTCTCTCCATACACACAAATATACAAAATATAGACATTTCTATATCTATTGCTTCATTTTTATATTGGTTTATACATTGTTTTCTCCTTTAGAAAGTGAGCACCTTAAGGGCACATACTGTTTTGTTCTTCTATCTCCATAGTTTAACAATGCCTAATATGCAGTAAACACTTAATAAATACAAGGTAACTGGCCACATTGAAACAAATAGATGGCCACATAACTTTACTTAACTATCTCTAGAATGCTGTTGTTGATTAATTTGTCACTTGAACACCTGTGACTACTATATAATTTGCTAAGCCTGAAATGCCTCTCCCTCTTTCTTCCTATATCTGTTCTGTTTTTGATATCCAACACTTCATTCATGACCTAGTTAAAATAATGTCATTAGATATGTATAATGTATACATATATATTATGTGTGTATGTATATACACATACACACATATACAGACACATTATATATACATGTATATGTGTGTGCATGTGTGTGTATTTAAGGTTATACAGCACATTCCTCATAATAGTCCTTCAAGGAAGATAGCATATTGGCTCCAGTTAAAGAGAAATTTCCTAATAATTAAAGCTATTAAAAAAAAAACAACCTAGAATGGACTGTCCTGACAATCAGTAACTTCCTTTTAAAGGAGGTCATCAAGAGGAGGCTGAATCATCATTTTTAAAGAATGGTGAAAAAGAGATTCTTGCTCAAGAAGGGATTGGAACTGATGACATCAAGGTTTCTTTCAAGTAAAGGATCTCCATTTTAGACAAGAGAAACTATGAGTCAGAGAGGTTAAGTAAATTGTCGACCATGGTACTGCTAGAAAATGGCAAATGCTAGACTCTACTTCAGATCTTCTGACTTCAAGCTGAAGGCTTTTTTAGTTCACAATACTGCCTCCTACTCTCCCATGAAGTCTTCTTTTAACTCTATCAGCTGTAGATTGTTTATTTCACGTTATCTGACAATTACAGACTTCTCTGATCTAATGCTCTGTACTATATTACAATACTCCAATGGATATCATAGTTGTGATGTGGGTATTCCCTCCAGCAATAGAGAATGTAATCCATCTATGCCTGCCCATGCTGAACAATTGTCTATTCCCTCCAAGGAGATCACTGTAGGGTATTCACCGAACATTCTGGGAACCTTCATCAAGTTCCTTTGACATAGTTAGGGTATCAATGGAGCACAGAACAATTGTTCTATTAACTCTCACTCTTGCCACATGACTAGCCTATCTTCTTTTCCAATTACACATTTCCTTGATAACATCTTTTGAACCACTTCTTAATAATCCCTTGTGTATAATGTGCTTTATACAGCTCATGCCACCTCCATTGCCCTTTAGATAAGCATCAACTTCACTTTGTCAGAGACTGTAGTAGTTGAAAACTCTTAGCCATGTAACACCACCATAATATTGGTATTAAAATGCTGAACGTTTATTTTAGGCAGAAGCTTGGGATCATTAAAACAACTCTACAGTTTGAAAAGGGAGACACAACTCTCTCTCTCCTTGTTTAATTCTAAAACTAAGTAACTCTGCACATTTGTGCTGTCTAAACACACACCCCAATTGTAATGGAATACTATTGTGCTATAAGAAATGATGAGCAGTCAAATTTCAGAAAAACCTGGAAAGATGTACACAAACTGATGCAAAGTGAAGTGAGCAGAACCAGAAGAACACTGAACACAGTAATAGTAATACTTTACAATGATCATTTGTAAATGACTTAGCTATTCTCAGCAATATAATGATCCAAGACAATTCCACAGGAATCATGATAAAAAAAAAAAAATGCTATCCACATCCTGAGAAAGAATTGATGGAGTCTAAATGCAGATTGAAGCATACTTATTTTTCACTTTATTTTTTTCATCTTTTCTTTTCCTTTTGGTCTGGGTCTTCATTAATATGAACATCATTAATATGAAAATGTTTTACATGATCACACATGTATAATCTATATCAAACTGCTTACTATCTCAGATAGGAGGAAGGGAAGGGAGGGAAGAAGGGAGAAAATTTGTAACTCAAAATAAAATTTCAATGAATGTTAAAAATTGTCTTTATATGTAATTGGGGGGAATAAAATATTATTTTTTAAAAAAATAAAGGAAAAAATAAAAAAATACACACCCCAATAAGTATGTATGTATGTATGTGTATATATACTATAGATATAAATATATATGTTTATAGAACTTATCCCTCAATATTCATGCAATATGTTTAATATATACACATACATATATATCATATATATTATGAGAGATGAGCTCTCATTTGAGAGACTTTATCTCTCAAATTTCATATCATAGTCAAAACTACAGGAATTATTCATCCACTTGTTTTTTCTGTATGTATAATTATCACATTCCAGTTTATATTATCATTATTTATGTGTATGCCTTATTTCTGCCCACAATATCTAAGCTCCCTGAGAGCCAGTATTTCGTCTTAATTATCTTCATGTATCCTTATGCCTTACATACAGTAGGTATTTAATAAATGTTTGATGAATAAATGTATCTGAAGGATAATGATACTAGACTAACAATATGTTCTTCCAGAAAAAACTATTTGATCTAAAACAACATATATTTTTCAGTGTTGTATTGCACAGTAGAATGTAACCTCTAAGTGGGAAGGAAATGATTTTTTTTTTTATTGTTGTCTTTATACACCACAGTGCCTTACAGCAGCAGGTACCTAGAATGTTTATTGGAATGAAGTGAAGTAAGCAGAAGGGAAAGTTATTTAAGATTTGTTAAGAGCAGAATTTCTTGTTTGCTTTGGGGGTTTTGATGATTATGTTTTATGCATCTAAGAATGAGATGGGAAAAAAAGTGTTTTCAAATTCTATTTTATTTGCTATCCTCTCTAATGCATCATTTTGGGGTTAGCCAGAGTTCCTTAGGAGTACACAAATGCCAGAAAGTAAATACATTCATTGAACTAAAAAAAAAAAAATCACAGCCAACGTGCAGTAATAATAATGATTTAGGAATTGTATGTAAAACTGCAACTCACTCTGAAAAAGCATCAAAAAAGCAAAAAGCCTAGCCCGCCCTAAAAAAAAAAGGTTTTATAATCAAAAATACTCAGAGAAAGATAGCAATTAGCAAAAACTTCCCATAAGTCCCTTAGGATAGGATGTTAGAGAAAACAGACATAGATAAAAGTGTTTCTTCGTCCAGGTGAATTTTTTGTTTGTTTATATCAGTTGGTGAAAACTGTCAGATCCCTGGCATGGTACATATTATTTCTGTTGAATGGAATTCCTTAGGTAAAAGCAGAATTCAATTTGTTATTTAAAAGTAAATATATGCTACACACACACACACACACACACACACACACACAAAATCAGGTGAGAGATAGAGAAAAAAAATCCCAAAACAACAATCACCTTGATAGACAAATATTTCATAACTGACATAAGTGAAAACTAATACTGTGATATTTTTCAAATTAGCCATCTGAACATACTTTTTAAAGTGCTTAAGCATTTTTCAGGTATTTTGAAATGGGAAAGTATTTATGAAAAGGATAATAAATAATTAACTAACTACCAGCTGCAAATCCTTTCTGGTTCAACAATACACATTGAAATACTGTTTAAATTATCTGAGAGAATTGATTCAAATGGCTTCCATTAGCGAGCTGGCAAGCAGGTTTGAAATCTACTAATAAATTTTAGATAAAGACAGGGCCTTTGATAATGAAGGCCCATCCAAATTAGCGGCTGCCAAGTCACCAGATTATTAAGTCAGTGGCACAAGCCTAGCTTCCTCCATGCCTCATAACTCACTATATTAAAACAATGGGTTGTGGAGCAGCTAACCTGGAGTCAAATCATGCTACATGCAACATGAACCATCCCAATGATCTTACAGCTTTGGGATATGGTGCTGAGAATAACATATGATTCTGGTTTATTTAATTGTTCCATGTAGTGTATATATTCTATCAAGTTTTACAGTGCATTAATCAAGGGTAATTAGACCCACCAGTGACACAAAAAAAAATTCAATATGATATTCCTGGCAGTGTAATGACATGTAAAAGATTATCTATTTTGACATCTTAATTGAAATAATGAAAACATGCAAAAATCCTTAATCCACCTCAGAAAGTATGCTTCATCTTCTTCGAGGGTCTCTTTATTACTATAAGAAAAAGTGCCAGCATTTTGTGAAGCAGATTAGAAAATCTGCAAATGATATAGTCCTGTACAGGAACTCAGATGGCTCTAAGCATAGCCAACCAAATCAGTAATAGGAAATATATTTGGTATAATTCAGTGAAACCTGGGCGCTTTCTTGACAGCACAACCACACTTCCACAGCTGACTGTACCTGGAATGCTATCACCCACATCTCAACTTCTTTTGACATCTTTCCTACCTATCCTTCAAGGTCTAACCAGAGCAAGAGCACTGGTTAAAAAAAGAAATCTTTTTCTTAGTCCTAGAAGGAAGAATCAGGTACAACAGAGGTGTAGGTATAGCTCTGTGTGTGTGTGTGTGTGTATGTGTATGTGTCTTTATACATATCTGCAAATATGCCTATGTGATTGGGGGGAAGGTATACAGTGAATTATAGAGGAAGATTTAAATTTAATAAAAGTGGGGAAAATCCTAAAAGGGAAGCTACTCAAATGGTTGGATACTTCCACAGGTAATGAAGTCCCTGTCACCAATGGCCTTCAAGCAGAGGGTGGAAGATTGCTTCTCAGGGATGTTGTGGCCAGCAACCCTGCTATGGTGTGGATTGAATTAGATGGTCTCTGAGGTTCTATTTAAACCAGGGAATTTTATGATTCTCCTGTGTAAAAGCAGGGCTAAACCCTTATTGGAGCAAAAAAAAAAAAGGAGGTCAGGTTTTTTGTATTATCTTCAGTATCCCCAAGACCCCTGAAGGAGGCATTTTAGCTGGTGAGATTCTGTTCCTAGGAGATTTCATATCCCTTGTAATCTCAGCTGGCAAAGGAATTTGAGGGTTTAAACCCATAAAAGGAGGCTGGTATCACCCAGGAAGGTAGAGGTCATAATTACATTTTAAAAATCTCATTCTCCATTTAACAAGCATTTCTATAATGCCTTCTCTGTGCCTGGCATTATGATAGGCACTGTAGATAAAGACAGAAATAAAATAGTACCCAAAGGAACTTAGATTCTATTGAATGAAAATAACACATATTCAGGCAAATAAAAAGGGATTTCAGGAGGGTATCAGCTACTGGAGGATCTTTCAGGTTGTAGACACATTACCAAGTAAATGGAATCCAGGAGAAAAAAAAAATAGAAAAGCACTGCAAATCATTCCAGGAGGAAAAAAAAAAAAAAACAATTAGGAAAGTGCTGCAAATCATTCTAGTCAACAAGGGTCAAAAACTTGGAGCTTGTCTTTAATTCCCTTCATCTCCAAATCCAATCAACCATAAAGTAATGTGGACTCCATCTCAACAGTATTTCACAAATCAGTCCCTTTCCTTCATTCACACAGACACCACCTTAGTCCAGGGCCTCCCTGATTAGACTGTTATAATAGTTTCATAACAGACCTTCCCCTAAGCTTTACCTACTTCAATTACACATCTCTGCCCAAATAATCTTCCTCATTCAACTGTTATGTCATGCCAATCTCCTCTTCACAAACTTTCAGTGAGTCCTTATTAACTTAAATAAAAACTTAGCCTGGTGCTTAAGGTACTCCACGATTTGGGTTTGATCTCTTTCCAACATTTTTCATACTATTCCCTATGTTCACTATGCTACCCCCAATGAAAATACTAGGTGTTCCCCAATGTCTTCCTTATATTTACCATCTCTAGATAATGGAGCAGAATATCTAATGCCAAGATATGCTCCCTCTACCTTACATCTTATTAAAACTCTTCTCTTCCTCTGATTTCTAGGTCCCGTTCTCCACAAGTGTTCTGCTCTGTTTCCCCCAATTGACAATGACCTCTCCCTCTTCATTACCTCATAGCACTTTGACTAGAACTGTCCTTTGCCCATTTGGTGTTCTTATTTGCATGCATATTTTGTCCCCACTGAGCTTCATTTGATAAGAAGATTCTAGTGATCAGGGACTACGTTATTTCACAGCTTTGGATCCTCAGCAGCTTCCATGGTGCCTTCCACATAGCAACAACAACTGCATTCTTGATTCTGTCATAAAATCTTGTACTTCTCTAATCCTCTCGAATCAGAAATGATCTGGAATATGGGGCAGCTAGGTAGAACAGTGCATAGAGCATCAGGTCTGCAGTCAGGAAAACTCTCCCGAGTTCAAATCTAGCCTCAGTTACTTCCTAACTGTGTGACCCTGAGTAAGTCCTTCAATGCTGTTTGTCTCAGTTCCTCATCAAAATGAGCTGGAGAAGGAAATGGCCAAACAGAAAACCACAAATGAGGTCACAAAGAATTGGACAGGATGGAAACAACTGAACAACAACGAGAATGATCCATTATTCCCAGCCTCCTCAACCCATCCAGCCCCTACCTTTTCATGTTCTCTGGAATGCCTGACCAATAACTAACAAACTTGATTTCATCTTAAATGTTTTGCTTTCTCACCTCTGCAACTGGGCTCTCACTGAGACTCTGTTCCCTCCTGATGGCACAGTTTTCCCACAGCTACTTCATCCCGCAATGACTGCAATTTTACTCATCTCCCCACCTCCATTTCAACCTACTAGTTATGATTGGGGAAATTGGAAAACTCCATTTCCCAGTGCCACCTCCAGGCTCTCCTTCCATCATCATCACTCATTAACATCTCCTCCTTTGAGATTCATTCAAGTCATTCAGTCAAGATTGTGGTGCTATTATCTATCAACTCCAGGACCCCCTGCAATGCCAGCTCTCATGCTGTGGGACCTTTACATACACATCAATATTGCCTCAAACACCCTAACCTCCCAATTCTTCAAATTCCTCATTTCCACAACCTACTCTTCCACTCCACCACAGCTACACATAGATATGGGTCATATTCCTGATCTCGTCATCGTTCACAACTGCTAAACATCAATGTTCATGAACTCTTAAGTTCTTTTATCTGATGATACTTTTATTGTCATTCTGCCTCTCCCTCTGCCTTGAAACTACAACTTTGTTCTTTGTCCCCTTAGAGACCCTCAACACCTCTAACCCTTATGGTAGAGGCTATCACTACTGCACCATCCTACACTCCTTTCCCTTTCTCACCATGACCCTTTACTAAATCAGTTAAACCCTAATCCCCTTATCATATTGCTAATCATTCCTTGCAAAGTCACAGCACTGGATTACTTCTACCATCCACTGCCTATGCTCCTACTCATATGCTGCTAAACGAATTTGAGAAAAATCATGAAACCATGCTGAGTACTTCTACAACAAAATTATGGTAAATAATCTAAACTGGGCCCTCACTGCAATAAGATGATCCTTTTGTACCTCCCTAATCAATTCACTATTCCACTCACCACAGCATCTTTTCCAGATCTTTTCATTACTCCTCAAATCTCCCATAATTCACCTTCTTTCCCCACCCCTAGCTCAGAATACTGCCTCATTTCACTGAAAAAAATTGAGGTCATTACCTGAGAATTCCTTCTTCCCTCCTCCTCATCTCACTTCACTCAAATGCCTTCTGCTTCTGTCTCCTCCTTTGCTGTTTTACAGGATGAATTAGCCCTTCTCTTTACCAAGAGATACCACTCATTCATATAATCCCATTCCATCCAGTCTTTTCCAATATCACTTCCACTATCATCACTACATTCCCACATATTTTCAGTCTTTCTCTATCAACTGGCTACTTATCTACTGCCTACAAATATATCCATGTCTATGTCATCCTCAAAAAAAAACTCACTTGATTCACTGATCCACAAAAGTCTTCATGGCTAATCTTCTGAAGAAGGCCATCTCCAGTTCCTTTCCTCTTATTCTTTCTTACCTCTGCAGTCTGGCTTCAGATCTCATCATTCAACTAAAAATGATCCCTCCAAAGTTACCAGTGATCTCTAAATTGTTCAATCTAATGGCTTCATTCTTGACTTCCATGAAGACTCTTGCTCTGTAAATCACCTTCTTCTCTTTGATACTGTCTCCTCTCTAGGTTGTCATGACACTATTGTCTCTTGGTTCTCCCCCCACCTGTCTGACTGCTCCTTCTATTTCCTTTGCTAGATCTTCATCCATGTCACTACCACTCATTATGGCTATCCTCCAGGGCTCTGTCATAGGCATTCTTCTCTTTTCCCTCAATTATATTTCTCTTAGTGATCTCACCAGGAACCATAGATTCAATCTATGTAGATGATTCTCAAATATATTTTCCAACCCTGACTTCTCTCCCACCTGAACTCATCATTTCAAATTGACCATGGAATATCTTGAACTGGATGTTCCAGAGACAGCCTAAACTTAACATGTGCAAAATTCAGTTCATTAACTTCTCCTTCCCAAGCCCTTCTTCTGAATTTCACTATTATTGTCCACAGCATTGCCACCTTCCCAATTAGTCAGGCTTGAAACCTAAATATCATCCTTGACTCTTCACTTCCTCTCACACTCCATATCTATTCAGTTGCCAACTCCTTAGGTTTCAACCTTAATAATTTCTTTCATACATATCCCCCTTCTCTCCCCTGATACTGCCACAACCCTGTTACAGACCCTCATGACTTCATGCCTGAACTATTGCAATAGCATGATGGTGGGGCCCCCTGTCTTGAGTCTCTCCCCACCCCAGTTCACCCTTCATTCAGCTGCAAAAGTGATCTAATGACCTTTTTTCAATTTTCATCCTTCTAGACAATTCCGAAGTTTTTGACAGTGTTGATGACCCTCTTCTTATGGATATTCTTTCCTCTCTTGGTTTTCATGGCACTATTCCCTCCTGGGTCCAGCTCTTTTTTTATTTTTCCTCTCATATATTTTTCCAGTGACATCTTTTGCTCTTGTTTTTCAAAGTTCCTCTTTGGATATATGTTGCAAGCAATTAATACTTACCATTCACCACTTCATGTCCCTTTGTGTGATATTCATTTTCAATTGCTTGGAGAATTGTGTTCCATGTATCACAGTCATATAACAACTGCTTAAATATTGGTATCAAAATGATAGACCACTGTTTCCAAAAGAAGCATGTGAATATTAAAGGAGCTTTGAAGTACCAAAGACTCCATTACTGGGCTTATACCTAAAGGAAGCCACTGATAAAAAGAAGAAAGTTCTCGTACATTCCAAAATATTTATACCAGCACTTTTTGTGATAGCTAAGAATTCAAAACAGAGTAGATGCCCAACAACTGGGAATGACTAAATAAACTGTGGTATATGAGGGGAATGGAATAATTACTGTGTTGTAAGAAATGACGTATGTGATAAATATAGAAAAGCATGGAAAGATCTACATAAATTGATGCAGAGTAGAGAAAGAGCCAAGAATACAATGTACACAGTAACTACAACACAAACACACTCACAAATAAATAAATACGACAAACTTATAAAGAACAAACAGGACTCAAATGAAGAGAGAAGAGGAGACACCCTAACCTTCCCCTTCATGAAGCTGGGAGGTTCACAGGATTGCACACTTTCAGACTTCTTCAATGTATTGATCAGTTGTGCTGATTTTTTTTCTTTCTTAAAAAAATACTATTTATCATATAGTATGGTTAATTGGGATAGGGAAGACAGGTATGCTTGGGATAACTAAGGTGATGTAAGAAACAGAAAATAGAAAAAACTTAACAAAAAAGGAGCTTTGCAATTTCCTGAAGAAGGTCTTTTTTGACTCTGCACCCAACTCATTGTCCATTTAGGCTATCCTTCCCAGATACAAATATTGATGGAAAGCTCTCTAGGCTGTCCATCCAAATGCATGTCTTAACCTGTGCAACAGAACATGTTTCATCAATTTTGACTTTACTGTGTAGGTATAATAGATTAGATAAAGCATTTATTAAGTGCTTAATATCTGCCAGTCACTCTGCTAATCACTGGGAATATACATGCAATCAAATAGAAAGATCACTGCCGCATAAAACAGAACGCTGATACAGTGAAATAAAACTTCAATTAAGGCAAGTAATGCAGTGCCGGTTGAGACTGTGTTAATGAATATAACGATATCTTTTTCTCTCTCTTGATGTTAGTCTGTTCATTGGTGTGAGCCTTCCTGTCCATTTCCAGAAGACATATTAATTTAGAGACAATTAGATAGACAATAGGCATGATTTTTTGATATGGCAGGCATTATGATTTGTATGCACAGTGCCTGGTACATAATAAGCACTTAATAAATATTTTTTGATTGATTAGTGATCAACTCAACAAAGGGAAGACTGTAATTAGGGTTCCTCATCTCTGCCATCCTTGCAAATATCATAATTGACTACAGACAATGCTAAAAGAGGAGGGAGCAAACATTTCTTTACATTATCTCTAGCCAAAAAAAAAAAAAATGGTCCACAAATGGTTATGGGACTGGGGTTGAAGGGTGTTAACATTCCATCATAAAAATCATAAATGGGAAGGGTACCCTTGAGTTCAAAATTGTTATCATCAATATAGAAGTCAGTACAGATTGGCATCATTAGGCAACTTTCTGTTTACAAATGGGAGCAAGTCATTCTTGGGTCAAAACTGATTCTATTTTGGGAGGGGCTTCAAATGAATAAAAGTTATTTCTTCAACCTTAAGAGAGAAGATCTGATGAATATCCTAGCAGAAGAGTACATGACCAGAAGCATTAGGCATGGTATCAGAAAGGTCTCTTAAAGTTATTACCCTAAACCTTGCTTCTTCTTTCTTTTCTATTCCAGGTAAAAGCTGTAACCTCTTGGTGTTACAATGATTGTTCCTCTCTCCAGCTTTCTAGCTGACCATGAGAGAGTAGCAGACTTTTCTGAAGGATAAAGCAGAGGGAATAGAAGGGGTCCCTCAACTTCTCTCTATAGAGAGATCAATAGAAAATTCATTCATTCTCTCTCTCTCTCTCTCTCTCTCTCTCTCTCCCTCTCTCTCTCCCCCCCTCTCTCTTCTCTCTTCCCCCCCTTCTCTCTCTCCATCTTTCTTCTTCCCTTCTCCTACTAGATAAGAATTCTATAAAGCTCCTTGCCAAAGTAGGCCCCACAGGCCCTAAGACAGTTAATCAATTGCAATCCTCTTTTCAGGAGTAACTGTGTGCCTTATATTTTAGGACTGCTGTTAAAAGATTCTATTTTCATTATATAGACGTAATTTTTTTTTACATATTTGCATGTCATTACTGAGTTAAGAGCTGTCCTACTGGATTTGTATATTTGTATTGAATTAGTCAGTTCATGTCCTGATTTTCCCATTAAATCTTTCTCGAAAAGAAAAAACAAACCAAGAGGGCAAGAAGGGAAGTTGCTTTAATCATGCTACTCTAAATACTTTGGAAAGGAGCAAATTAATGGCAAAAACTTATAGAATCATGGAATTTGGGGGCTAGATAAGACAGGAGAGATTATCCGACTGTAAACCATTGATTTTACAGGAAAGGAAACCGATGCACAGAAAGTGAAAAAGATTTGTCTAAGGTTACACAGCTAGTTAGTGGCAAACCCAGAGCCAGATTCCAGATAATGTAACACTCTGTGCTATTTCAATAATGCCAGCATTCCTCCACCTACTCTCTGTCTATTCTACTGGTTTCCTAACCTAAATGCTACATTTCTATTGGAGGTATCACCAATCTTCTAGAATCCCAGACAATATTTTTGTTATCCTGTACATACAGGACCAAAGAATTTAGAGCTGGAAAGAGCCTGGGATAACATCTAGTCTGACCCCCATGTTCTACAGATGAAGAAACTGAAGCACAGAAATAATGGGACTTGCCCAAGGCCAAATGGATTTTAAGTAAAAGAGCTGAGATTTGAATTTGGGTTCCTCAGCTATGCAACTTAATCTTGTTTTCTCTGTCTGACTCTATGTCTACCTCTCTCTCTCTCTCTCTCTCTCTCTCTCTCTCTCTCTCTCTCTGCTTTCCTCCCTTCCACCTCTCCTCCCTCATCTTATATATCTATTCTATCCCAAAGACCCATTTGTTTATTTAAAAATTCCACTGATATCCATTCCTTTGTTTTTCCATTCCCATTTCACCATCTTAGTCCAAAACCTAATTATCTCCAGCCTAGATTACTGCAATTGCTTCCTACCTGGTTTCTCTGCCTCTAGTGTCTCCCCTCCTTTAACTCATTTGCTATTAATTTCTAAAACACTGATTTGTCCTGTGACTCCCCTGTTCTGATGGCTCCTTACTGACTATTGCACCCAATAGAATCAAGCCTACAAATATTTATTAAAATCTATCATATGGGGTCAGTCTGATGGCCATCCTGCTGGAAGCTTCAGGCACATTTATGCATCTTTGTAGGTAAAGATTCAAATGGCTTCATTTGAAAGGAAAGACACAGATAAGAACAGTAAACTAGAACTTAGAAGAGTTGGACTGACTAATGCAACAGTCATGATGTCTGGAAGAGAATGCAGAGAGCATGAAGTAGAGGAATATGAAGAAACCAGAAAACAAACTTTGGAACAGTTGAGTGAGTTTAACAAGTTGCTGAAGAAAATCATGCCTGGAAAGATGATTTCTGAAGATGAACTAAGTGGAATGTAACCGGTTATTCAGGTGGTCATCAGCTAGGCCTTTAAAACATCCAAGGTTACCCTATCATTTATACAGGGACATCCAAGGCAATTTCAGACAAGGTTAGAAAAGATAGACAGAGATCTGAAGGTAGGAAAACTGGAAGGAGGATTGTCCACACAACTGAAGCTGGAAATACTATCCACCCTGCAGAAGTTTTAAAAGAAGCTAGCTACAGACAATGAAGTTTTCCTGTCCACAAATATTGCCGCTGCCCTCAGCTTCTTTGAGAAAGTCTCCACTGATCTCCAGTCTCGGCACAAAGTCTTTATTTGGCAAGTTTTAAAGTTAAAAAATTATGTGTGTGTGTGTACACACACACATATATAGATATAGATATAGATATAGATATATATTATATACATACACATATTTATATTTACATTTACACACACACACACACACACACACACACACGAAAAATTGTAGAATAATCCTTCAATGCTAGTCATGGTAGCCAATTCTGTTTTCTAATATGGATCTAAAGTCATCTCAAAGAACTAGAGAGAATCTGAAACTGTGTAAAGAACATGAGAAGTAAGTAACAGAGGTATACATTGGGCTAGGTCTGTATCCTTCACCAGTGGGTTTGGACAGTGGCAGGAGAGATGTGTTGGGTTGTTTCATTAAAAAAAAAAAAACATGCGTACCTTTAAAAAAAAAAATCTACTGTACGCTAACCTCCATAAAATCCTACTCATATACTTAACTGTGACATGAAGGCAACACTAGTTTCTTAAAAGTTATTCTGGTGAAGTGCTGGTTATGGCAAATTGTACTAAGCTAGAAAGGTTTTTTTCAAGGACAGCTTTTATGCTTACCATCCAAATTAACAGCCAACTAAATGTAGAGAGGCTTGTCGTTCAGTCACAATAACTTAGAAAAGCTACCTCCTAAATTGTGTAGGGACTGCAATCTGTGCCTGTGGAGGTATTAAACAAGCTTCCTGAAATGCTAACATAGTATGTGAGAAGTATCACAGAAGAGACAAAGAAAAAGAAGTCATAGTCCTTTCAATTTGCCATGTGGTTAGGGGGACAGATGGAAATAATTAAAATTAAATTATAATACCTAATGTCTTCACAATGCTTTATAATATCTAAAGATTTCCAAAAATATTATCAATGATATTATTTGGCTAGAAAAGGATTTTATTATTTCATCACAATAAGCAGCCAAGAAGTGGTGTCACAACACTCTATTGCACTGAGACATATCTTCATGGTCAATGGGATGAGTGAGTATACAATGAAAAAGCTGTATTTCACAGGAAACAAGTTAAAGTAACATGTGAGAAAAAAAACAGGAGATGACAGGAACCTCAGTCCTTTAGAGGAGTGGTTTCCAAAATCAGTGCCCTGGTCTGATTAACCAATTAGAGTATGGGAAAATGGGTCACATCTCTTCTTCCTCCACAACAGCTAAACATAGGGCTTGTCTCCAACAGAACCACAATAACCCTTATCTTCAAACACTATTCAAACACTTTGTCACCCTACAAACTCCCAACTTTCCTCCCTACCTTATGAGCTAAGGAAGCCACCCCTCATAGCTACCCAAGTATCCATAGCAACAGCTTCACAGGAGTGAATGGATATAGTTACTTCCTGTTCCTTCATAGCTATAGCAAATACCCCTTGGCAGAGAGGATCTGTGCTTTGGGGAAATGACCAATGAGTAACAGCCCTAAGTCCCACCCTACCAAACTTTTATTTATTTTTAATGGAACACAGAGAGTTGGTCAGATTGAGTAGGTATACATAGGCTGTGACCTGCAATACCAACCCACTACATTATCTTTCTCCCCAAATACAACTCTCAAAATTTCCTATTAATACCCAGAATACCACTAGTCTTCTGGTTACCCAGGTTCACAAGCTCAGAAACATCTTTATCTACTTACTTGCCCTCATCTCAGATATCCAATCCATTGTCAAATCTTTTCATTTCTCCCTCCGCAACATCTCTTGTATCTGTCCCCTTTTCTCTGCTTTCTCTACAGCCACCACTCTAGGTCAGGCTCCCAACACTGCTCACCTTGTCTACTTTAATAACTTCCTAATTAGTCTTCCTACTCCAATCCATCATCTGGACAACTGCCAAAATGATTTTCCTGAAGTTCAGTTCTGACTATGTTTCTCCTTTACTGAATAAACCTTAGCAGCTTCCTATCAATGCTAGGATCAAATATAATTTAATCTTTATCTCATATTTTTAATTTCTTTTTATTATAATTTTATAACATACGTAATTACTAACCATTATATATGCATAATTTATATATGATTTAAAAATTTTTCCTGATTGGGAACATAATCAAAAAAGCTAAGAAACCACTGCAATAAATATAGAAAGGCTTAGACACTAGAAAGTTTTAGGAAATCCCTGAACAATTCCAACAGAAAAGCTAAGGGTGCCAGAAATCCAGTCAATAGACCAAAGGAGGAGTACCTTCCTCTACATTTTAGTGAGCGGAAAAAACTATTAACTGCCTAGCTTTAGTATCATCACAAAATGATTTAGTCTTAGAGTGAGAAGAAAGGACCTCAGAAACATCTCATTCAACACTTAAGTGAAGTGTGAATTTCCACTACAACATACCCAACAAGTAATCTCTGGCCATCTCCTCCACAACCTCCCCACCAATGACGTATCCCTTTCCATACCAGAGACCATTTCCTGGAAGAATTTCTTCCCTGGAGCTTCACTGTTATGACTGGTAATTCAGCAAGCTATTTCAGGAAAGCCCTAGCCATGAGCCATGTTTCATTTTGCTCCCTCCTTTCTAAACATCTTCTCTACAACCCTGCCTCCAGACTCATCACCTGGTCTCTATATTTTCCCCAACCTCTCTCCAGTTCTGGACAACTGAACAATGATCAAATAAACAAACCTACTGTTTATGAATTGGTTTGTCAATCTATTCCCCTATTGTCCCAATAACATTCTGGTCCAAAGTATAATCCTTTCCCCCACCAAAACTATCCTATGTGAATTATTTCCCCTATTAGAACATAAACTCCTTGAAAGTAGGTACTGTCCTTGCTTTCGCATTTGTATCCCCAGGTTTTGGCACAAAGTAAACACTTAATAAATGCTTTTGCATTCATTCATTCATTCATTCATTCATTCATTCATTCATCACCTAAAGATTTCCAGTGACAGGTAACATACTATGGACCAAGAAAGCATATTCCATTTTTAACTGTTCTAAATAGTAATAGATTGCTACTTATATCTCATGTAAGTTGGCCTCCCTAGAACTTACACACACAGATCTAGGTTCTGCCCCCTGGGGCCAATCAAAAGCAGTCTCATAACATTTAGAGTGGGAAGTATATTTAGAGATGATCTACTCTGACTCCCTCAATTTACTTCAAGATACTAATCATGGACACCCAAATCTACACTTCTCCAGGATAAAAAATGCCCACTTCTTCCAAACAATCCTCATATGATATGGAGTTCTGCTCTACTCCTGGCTCCTTCCTCTCGATTTACTATAGTAATATGCATTCCTTCAAAACTTCAGTGCCCAGAAATAAAATACAATAAATAGCATATCATAGTTTCAAGAATAAAATTATTGTTAATGTTATCAATGCTCACTATGGTTCTAAAATTAAAAAATAAAATAAAAAACACTTATCTACATCCAAAATTCCCCAGTGGCATCAAGTTCAATCTTTTCATTATTGGAGAACATCTATCACTATACTTCCACAAAGTTGCTATTAATTAGTCCAAGGTTTTTATGGAAATAAGATAGGTTTTTTCAGACAGGTTGAAAATTTTCTGCTGGACTATATATATTCTCATCAGCTTTTCATGCCTAAACTTATGAATATCACAATATAACTGGAGACTTGACCAAGGATGCTGTCATTCTCCCCTACATAAAAAGCCAGCAGCATGCTCAGATGTGAGGAAGAGGTCATTCTTTTCATTTTCATTAAAAATTTATACCCACTCACTTCCTGATTCCTTATCAACTTGCCTTTATCTCATGAGGCTAGAGGCTCAAAGTCTTCCTTAATTTGCATTATTGATTTTAAATGTTACTTATACATGTAAATTTCCAATGAGGAAAAATCAAGATCAATGGAGAGAGTGGAAAAAAGTCAAGAGATCGCCTAAGGCTGTTCATATATAGTAATATAAGTAACAATAAGATCTCTTATAGAATCCCAGCATCACTGAGTTTTTCAGAGAAAAGCATATTGCAATCCATTAATACATTATATAAAAGGAAGTTATTACTATATAGCACTTCATAGCTTATGGGAGCTTTCCTTACAACATTTCTGGGATGTATGTAAGAAAAGTATTTTATATCCCCCAAGTGACAGAACAAGGTAACTGAGGTCACACCAATTTAACCATGCATGTCCCCCTCCAATTCTGTCTTGAGTTCTCTTTTTTGCTCCAGCTATACTATTTCATTTGGTGACATCATCAGCTCCAATGGGTTCAATTATCATCTCTATGTATGATTCTCAGCTTGATTTATCCAGTCCTAACCTCTGTCCTAACTGCCTGTCTCTCATCTCCAAATGCTTATTGAACATTTTTAACTAGATGTCTAGTAAATATCTTAAACTCAACGTACGCAAAACATAACTCATTATTTCTCCCCTAAAAACTCCTTTTTTCTCAACTGCTCTACTACTGGCAAGGGTACCACCATCCTCTCAGGCACCTAGGCTCATAAACAAAGTGTCATTCTCACTCACTCACTCGCTCACTCCACCAATCCCATCTGCTGCCAAATCCAGGTGTTTCTACCTTCACACATCTCTCATACTAAGAACACTTGCTCTGTTTTGACAAAAGCACCACCCTGTACAAGCCCACATCACTTCATTCCTGGACTACTAGCATAGACTTACGGTTGCTCTCCCTGCCTCACGTTCCTTCCCCACTCCAGTTCATCCTCCATTTACCTGCCAAAATAATCTTCCTAAATCTGAGGTCTGATCATCCCTCTCCCTACATATATACATATACATACACATATACATATACATATACTCAAGCTGCAGTGGCTCCCTATTATCTCCAAGATAACATGTGAAATCCTCTATCTGGCATTTAAAGTCTGTTATAACTTGGCCATTTCCTCCCTTTCTAATGTTCTTACGCTTTATACCCTTTCCACGTATTTTACAATACAGTGACACTGGGTTATTTTGCTGTTCTTTGCACATGACACTCCATCTCCTGAATGCATACCTTTGCAATGGGTATCCTCTATGCCAGGAATGCTCTTCCTCCTCACCTCCACCTCCTGGCTTCCCTGAAGACACAGCTCAAATCTCACCTTGTGCAATAGGCTTTTCTCACCCCCTCCTCTAATTTCTGGTGCCTTTCCTCTAAGATTATCTATCTTCCATTTATTCTATACATAACTGCTTGTATGCTGTCTCCCAAATTAGAATGTAAGTTTCTTGATGATGGGGACTAATTTTGCCTTTTTTTGTATGCCCAGCAAAACTGGGGATACAAACACAATTCTCTTAGTGAAGTAGGCATGGCTAAATCGAGGAGAGATAAAGACTAGCTGGTAGATCCTATTACAACAGAAGATACATAGTAAATAGGCACTTTACCTTGAAAAGGGCCTAAAGTTGCTTGGTGAAGTAAGCATCTTTAGGCTGCAGCTTGTAAAGTATCTTGAAGTGGCACAGTTTCATACATTCTTACCATTTCTCATGGATGACATCACACAGAAGGAAATGCAAAATTAAGGTCATACTCTAATTGTTCCCAAATACATCAATTGTGATGGAACAATTCATGTTTTTAAAATAAGAATTACAGCAGAACTGACTGTATCTGAGTTTAAATACACTCACTGCCAGATACCACCTCAGTTACCCTGGAAAAGGCAATTAACCGCCCTGTTCCTCAGTTTCCTTATCTGTAAAACTAGGAGGCTGAAATAGACAGTTTGTGAGGTCATATCTCAGTCTAGATCTACGATCCTCTGACTAGATACTTCCTTTTCTGGGCAAAAATAATTTCAGATCCAAAAATCTTAATTATCAAATAAAGATTATTCCTAGCTAATTAAATTATTAAATTTAATTACATTAAAGGAACATTAGCACTTAGATCCTGACTCACCTAAGAGGTTAAACTAAAAGGCCTCAGAGGTCCCTTCTAAGTCCAAGAAATCCTGATTTTGTGAATCTATGATGAGGAAAGTGTCACAGTAACTATTGCTTTAAGAACTCAAGAGTAGGAAATTCCAATTAAGATGGTCAGATGAAAAGTCAGTCAGGAGTCCAGCTCTTGAACATATACTCCAGCAATAACCTAAAAAGATCAACAGATTAAATAATGATCAAGAAACCTATGAAGAAAGAAATAAGTTGTTTCATCCAGAAAAGGACTACATGAAAATACAGCCTGAAGCCTAGGGAGCTAGAAGAAGGGATCCATAAGTAAGGAAACTACTAGCTCAGGTAAAAGGAAAGAAGCCTGTAACAACACCCTGACCTGGGGAGCTTTGAGGTGATAGAAACTCAAAGCAGTATCCTACCTTGAAATGAGTGATCACACACCTAGGACCAGAGACAATGAAGCCTGGCATGTCCTTGAGTTAAGACGCACAAGGGTGGATGGTAGCCAGCAGTAATCCAAGATATTAAGGTTAATTAGCAAACAGGACTTACCCACCTTATTCAAGAATGAAGGAAAGAGAGGTGGTGCTGTTGTAAAGTCACAGATCAGTAACTAAGTCTGTAGATATAATTAAACAGAAGAAGACAGTAAGCCTGAAGACAGGAAAGAGGTAAGACTTGAAGAAGAAATTCAGTAAGTATCAACAGAGCCGAAGGACAAAAGACGACTTGACCACAAGGATTAGAAGAGTACCTACATGATATGAAGCTAGAAATAAAAAACAAAGTAAAATTATTGGAGTACAAAACTGGAAAGATAACAAATAGCTTAGAACTGAAGACTGAAAACTTTACTCAAGTAACAAGATCCTTAAAAACTAGAAAGCTCAAACAGAACTCACTCAGTACATGAGACAATAAGATATATTAAAGCAAAATCAAAAGGTTTAAAAACTAGAAGAAAATATAAGGAATCTACTATCCAAAACTACTGACACGGAAAACAGGTGAAAAAAAGGAATACTGAATAATAAACAAACTTACTGAAAACCATAAGAAAAAAAAAAGCCTGAAGATAAAATTAAAGAAATCATAAATGAAAACTGCCAAGATTCCTGGAACCAAAGGATAAAGTTAAAAGAGAAATAATTCCCAAGACACCCCCTGAAAGATACACCAAAATGAAAATGACCTGTAATGTTGAAGCTAAAATCTACGTCTTTGACATCAAAGAAAAAATACTGCAAGCAGCCAGAAATAAAGATTCAAGCACCAAGGAACAGTCATAGTCACAAAACTTAGCAGGAATATTATATAGAGAGAAAATCTTAGAATATGATATTCCAAAAGGCAAAAGATATAGGCTTAAAATAAAAAATAACTTACACTACAATACAAAGTATATTCATATAGGAGGGTAGGGATGGGGTAGGGGAAAATAAAGCTTTAATGAAAAAGAGGATTTCTAATCATTCCTGACGAAAAAATCACAATTGAATAAATACAATAAATAGTTAACATTTATATAATAAAAATAACAACAATAGTAGCTAGGTGGCTCAATGAATAGCACATTAGGCCTGGAGTCAGAAAGACCCGAGTTCAAATCCAGTCTCAGACTCTTACTAGCTGTGTGACCCTGGACTAGTCACTTAATCTCTATTTGTCTAAATCCACTGGAGAAGGAAATGGCAAACCACTCCAGTATTTTTGCCAAGAAAACCCAATGGATAGTACTATATGTGGTTCATAGGGTCACAAAGAGTTGGACATGACTGAATGACTGAACAACAATGATGATGACAACGACAACACTGATTTTCAGGTACTGTGTTTATTACTTTACAATTATTTTTTCATCTGATCTTTACCACAATCCCAGGAGGTAGGTTCTATTATTGTCCCCATTTTACAGATTAGAAAACTGAGGCAAACAGAGGTCAATTGATTTGCCCAAGATCGCACACCTAATAAGTGTTGAAGACTGGATTTGAACTCAGGAGTTCCTGACTCTTGATGTATGTTTAATTCAATTTTTTTTTAATTTTTTAAGAATTCTAAAATAGGGAAGCGATAATAAATGAAGATCAGGGCTGCATCAAGAATGACAGCGAATTCCATTCTATAGCCTGAATCCAAGGTAATCATTAGCCAAGACTGTGATATTGACAAAAAAGAAGAGTGGTAGGCCACAACTACCAACAATATGGTAAGGAATATACTTACTACATGTACTCTTATGATTGACAGCCTAGTTCTGACTTCTTAATGACCATTGATTATATTGGGCAAGCATACAAAGAGTGAGCATTTCAATTATCATGGATATTAAACTTCATGCATAAAAAAGTGATATTTCTCCATCATGTCAAAGAAAGAACGTGGAGAATGTTGCTTCCAAAAGGAAAATAACATATAATACTTATTCATTCATAGCATGTATTTCTATTAGCATATTATCATTTGGATTTGAAAACTAAATCCAGATGGTTTTTGCTACCATTCAAGTTAACTATTTGTATACAATATATGCATGAGAAGGTGTGAAATTAAATCTAAAAAACTGATGGACAAATTATGTGGTAGAAAAAAAACAATGAGGGCTCCCTCAGTAGAAGAAAAATGGGAAGATACATTTAAAATAAATGTATAAATAATAAATTACATAAAACCAAAATATATCAATAATCCAGATTATTATATAATATATAAAATCTAGATCACACATTATATGTAACACATATTACATATGTATATATAACATAATATAATATGATATAATATAAAATAGTTCTACCATCTACTTTGCTGAGTTATCTTGAGTATAAGGACACAGGTTTGCCTTCCCCAAACTCAATCCACAGGAACAGGTGTTAAGAATGCATAAACAAGACTGCCTAAATCTTGGGATCCCTTTATCAAATGAGAACTCCTTTTAATTGAATCAAAAGTGACTGACTAGCCAAATCATCCAGCATACTTTTGAAAGCTTTAAATAGTAAGAAAAATAAACCAGACCACTAGTAATTAACACATCCCAAGGACACAATAAAGACAGACATAATATTATCAATATCTAGATTTTTTTAAACCACTGGATTAGGAGTCAGAGTGATGGAATGGAAAGAATACTAGGTTAGGAATAAGGAAACCTGAGTTCAAATCTCAGCTCTGAAATTTACTTTGTCCCTTCTCTCTGGATCTCAATTTCCTCACCCATATGATAAGGACATACATACGTATGTGTAGATATTAGATATGTATGTGTATAACATACAGTGCATATATCTACATGATACAGCTATACACACATTTTGTATGTGCATATGTATACACGTATGTACATAACTATATATGTGTATATATATATATATATGAGTTGGGTTACAGTAATTATCTGTGTGACTTCAAACAGCTCTTAATCTTTCTGGGCCTTAGTTTTCTCATGAAAACATTAGAATCTTAGAGAGGATGGTCTGTAAAGTCCCTTGCAGCTATGAAAAACTATAACTGTATTACCTGAATTTAGGTACCTCTCTTTCCTAACCTTTTTGAACCTGTTTCCATATTTGTAAAATGAGGATAGTGGCACTTGCACTACATAACTATGGTGAGGATCTTATAAGATAATAAATGTGGGTCAACAAATATTTTTCATACACTTATTATGTGCCAGGCACTGTGCTATGCCATGAGGATGCAATGAAAATCAAATAAATCATAACTGCAATATGAATTGAAGACAACTAATGCAGCTCAGTGGTGGTGGTGGTGGTGATAATGAGGATGATGATGGAGACATCTTTCATCACATTTCCTTTTAAACTAGTTTTATTTAAAAGAAATTAAGTGATAAAAATAGAGAATAGTGGAGTACAAAAAAAAAATAAAATAAAATGATCCTAAGTATTTCACATCTTAATTAAGGCACCTATATAATGAGGGTATCTGGAGAATTTAATTTTCCAAAGTTGCCATTATTCTTTGCTCATAAAGAATGCTATATCAGCAGGATTTCAAGTTATCCAGTAAGTAACCAAACTCTATGTTCCTAAGAACATTTGGAGGTTATTTACCATAGCTCAGAATTTGCCTACACTCACAAAAGTTAACTGTCTAAGTAAAAGCTTAGATATAACACATTCACCAGGTAAACAAACACTAATGCACTTTGAAATCACTTTAATAACCTTCAAACAATTCTATAATATCAGTAAGGCCCATTTACAACTGACTATCAGGCAGAGAAAAATCTGCAAACGTCCTTGTAAAAAGTGCATAGAATTAATCCTAAGGAAAGCAGGCTTGATCTCAACAGCCCATAAGCATTTTCTGTCATTAGATGACAAATACAATGTCCAAAGAAACGTAGTATGAGTTTATCACATTTGGTGACTACACAGGCTTCATGAATACAATTTTATAATGTTCTAATTTTCATAATAAATTCTGTGAGGAAAAGGACAATATTTACTTAACTGTATGGTATAGTGGGAAAACCAACAAACTTGAAGCCAATAGACAAGTTCCAATTCTATCTCCCACACTTGACTACCTAGGTGTCCTTCACTTAGGTAACTGACACTTAGGTAATCCTCAGTTTAAGTATCTGTCAAATGAAGATAATAGTAATTTTGCTATCTATTTTACTGCATTGTCTTGAAAATAAGGGAGCAGGTTTGCTCTCCCCAACTCAACCCACAGGAATAGGTTTTAAGAATACATAAAGAAGGGGCACCTAGGCAATGAAGTGGATAGAGCACCGGTCCTGTATTCAGGAGGACCTGAGTTCAAATCCAGCCTCAGACACATAATACTAGCTGTGTGACTCTGGGCAAGTCACTTAACCTCATTGACTAACCAAAAAAAAAAAAAAAAAGTATGAACAAGATTGCCTAAACCTTGCGATCCCTTTATCAGATGAAAACTCCTTTTAATTGAATCAAGAGTGACTGACTAACCAAATCATTAAACTACACTTTTGGAAGCTTTACATAGTTAGAGAAATACACCAGGCCACTAGTAGCCAACACATCCCAAGGACACATCAAAGACAGACATAGATACCGTAGGGCAGAAGTAGCTTGAAGGAGCATGCATAACACCTTGAACCAGAGAAGAATTCTAGTTATTAACTCAAGAAAGGACTTCCACAGTAATCAAGAAGAGTTTAATTTAATTTAATTTTATCTTTGGCCACATGTGTTCTCTTCCTGTGTGCCTCATACTACCATATACCAAGGTGATGACCACTCTCCCCACAGATTCTGAATGTATTTGTGGGAAAGTGTGCCCCAGACTTTGGGGGGAATGAAACTTTTGTACTATACCTCCTTTGTTCACACCCCTTTCTAAAATATAATTGCGGTCTGCCTGACTGTTGTTAATAGGAAGCACACTGAGGGGACCCACAATAAACCCAGATCTTCAAAGTTACTCTTAGAATCTTGATGATAGCAGCAGCACCTGCTCATGACCATAATACCAATGTCAGTGCGATTTGGAAAAATAGCCTTGAAAAGGTTCTTTTTGAGGGAAGTGCTTTCTAAGTTTTAAAGTGATATATAAGTTAAAAAAAATTGTTCTTAACTTGGCTCTGGACCTAAGATTCTTTTTCTATAAATGAGGATAATAATTCTTGACCCTCTTACCTCACAGAGTTGTGAGGAAAACACTTGATAAGTCTCACAATGCTGTAGAAATAGGAAGTGTCATTAGCAGAGGTTCTCTCCATAGCTCACATTATAGGGGTCATCCTAAGCTGTAACAGTCTTAGTTGTAAAAGAATGCTGAATTTGCCATCAAAAGGCCATAGTGACCTCAACCATAAAATAAGGGTGGGAGGTTGAACCTCTAAAATTAATTGTAGTTTTAAATCTATAATCTTATGATTTTACTTTGAATATTTATGTGAGATCTAAAAAACATTAGTTTTGACATTTTTCTACTGATAACCTCACTCCAATATATGCCACACATCATCTTCCTAAAAAATTCAGATACATAACATCATCACCCTGAGACACGCTCAAAATCTTTCCATAATTCTACACTGGTGACAGAATCAAGTTCACATCCCTCAGGCCTGACATTCAACACCCCCCAAAAATCTGGCCCTGATATATCCAACTTTTTCCTTAAGTCAAATGTCAAAATTTCACTCCAGTAGATTGATCTACGCACTGTCCTCTGAAAAAGACTTCCCTATAGACTTGTTAAACTATTCAATCCACCCAGCATACTCTCCTCTCAGCCTAACAAATTCTTAGCCATCCTTCAAGGCTCAAGTCAAAAATCCTCTTCTCTGTTAACCCTTCCCTGATAGCTCCTTCTTCTGAACTATTGTAGCACTGAATCATGCATTTAAATAATTTGTTATATTTCTGTGTTTTATATCCCCCAATATAAACTGTATATAACTGTAAACTTGGGAAAGGGACCTCCTAGGTGACTCTATAACCTATACAGACACAATACCAATATATTGGGGAGAAAGTAGGAATCTGGCAAACTTTTTGAAAATGTGGTGCTATAATATTTTACCATTTTAAAACAATCTCCTATTTAAGAGATTTGCAGTAGGGAAAAGGAAGTTTGATATGTTTCCATATGTGAATCGCCTTAACCATGTTTATAGGCCAAACACGTTTGAGAAGCAGGCCGGCAAGCGAACTTTGTAAGGTGTACATTTGTGGAGTGTGATAATGAGGCAAGTCATTATGTTCTAACTGGTTTTAACTGTTCCATAAATGTTTCCTTTACCCTGTAAAATTTAAGGTCAAAATAATACAAGAAGCACTTAAAGTAAAGGAATAACATGTGTATCTTGGCTAAGGACCAAGCCGTTTTTGAAATTCTGAAGTCCATCTTAACTCCTGTGTGTAAGAGAATGGAAAAGAATATTTTATTTTTTAGGATTAGTTAAGGATGCTTAAATAACTTAGATTCTTATGTCCTTCCGTAAGTCCAATTCAATGAACTATAGAGAGACAATGCACTACATTGCAAAAAAGCAATGTAATGGGAATCTGGAGACCAGAGTTTCAGTTCCAACCTTAATACATCCTAGTGTGTGATCTTGAGCAATTCATTTTTCTTTGGTGGGCCTCAGTTTCCTTCTCTGTAAAACAACGGGGTTGTGTAAGATGACCTCACAGAATCCCAGACTCTCAAAGTTGGACAATATGTCCAAGGCTATACTCCAACTTTTATATGACATAGAATTCCCTTCACTATAATCCCCTAGAGTCCAAACCTCCTCATTTAAGATAAGGAAACTGAGGCACAGAAAAGCTAAGGATTGCACTCTCATCCAGCCATCTATCCACTACTCTACATTCTCTCAGAAGATCAGGGTTCCTATCCTACCAGCAGAACCTACTATCCCTGTGGCATAGGGCAGATTCCCCATTAGTATTCATCTAATCATTCATCCCCCTCTACTTTACATCTGGTGCTCTGCTTCCACAAAACAAAATGTCCCTCCCAGGATAAGGTCATCACTTCTAAACTCACTAAAGGATGATAAATGAAAGCTTTTTTGACACCCACTCCCTCAGCCTCCTCTCCTCTCTAATTGGTGGGCTAGAGGGCAGAGTATCAGACTCCTCCCAATGCCTTCCTTTGTAGAGGCCAGAAACTGTACCCTGGCTCACTCCACTTTGCATTCTATTGCTCTGCCTGGTTTCAACTCCATGGAAAAAGATGACTGCCCCACTGGGTACTCCCTGATATCCCATACTTATGGCAAGTTTCTTGTAAACTCTATGATTAAGATAAAAGAATTTCTAACAATCGGGAACCATAAACTACTCCTTAGTCACATGTGCTGTCTAACCTTGAGGCCACTTTCTCTTTTGGGCAGGATGTTTTGTAACAACTGCTCTTTTCTAACACTTGAGTAAATATTCCCTTTCTAAACAGTACTTAAGGCTGGCTGACTAAAGGATTTTCAATTTGTAATCTTGTAGGGAAGCATATAAAAGTAATCTCTTGGTCATGCAAAGGTACCTCTAGAAGCCTGAAGGGAAAGCTGTAGCCAGTCAAGCTCTGAGGAATGGACTCATCCTTAGATGTGGTACTTGAGATAAAGAAACCTCAGAGCTTCCATGGTCTACATGAAGAAATTATTCCTTACCAAAAAATGCACTGACTTCATACAACTTCTACCTATTGCTCTAAATATTGGCCTCCACAGCCAAACAAAAACAAGCCTAAATTCTCTTCCAGGTGACAACCACTCAAGGCAGCTGGGATTATTGAAGACAGCTGAGATGGCTCCCTAAGTCTTCTCCAGATTAAATATCTCCAGTTCCTCCAATCATCCATGTGAGGCAGTCTCAAGTACCTCATCATCCTGCCTGCCCTCCTTTGCACATTGTCTAGCTTGTCAATGTTCTGCCCAAAGGGTGAAGTATAGAACAGAACACATTACTCCAGAGGTGGTGTAAAACAAGGTACAGTGGGGCTTTTACTTCCTGTATTTTGTGTACTATCTTTCTCTACCTGCAGTCTAAGACTGTATTACCCTTTTTTGACTGCCATGTCATATTGCTAAATCATATTAAGTGTGTTGCTCATTAAAACCTTATTTTTCCCACAAAAAATTTTACCTAACAATATTTTCTCTATGTTGTACTTGTGAACTTGATTTTTTGAACCCACGCTTAAAACTATAATTTTGTCTATCAAAGTTCACCCTATTAGATCCATATGATTTGTCCAGCCTACTGAGACAGTTTGGGATCCAGATGTTTTCATTTAAAATATTTGGTATCCCTCCCAGCATTGTGTCATCTCTAAATTTCATGAATGAATTAATGAAAAGGTATACCTAAGTGCATACTAAATGCTAAGCAGTGGGGATATGAATATGAAAGCAAAGACAATCCCTGCCCTCAATGACCTTAAAATCTAATCCACTGCACCACCTATTCTTGATGAAATCATGCAAAGTTTTTTTCTAATGGCACTTTCCATCTCTGGACATCTATGATTAAAATTTGTCCCCATAAAAAGGACTGAACTATTCAGATGGCAGAGTAGATCTGGTCCTGGGGACAGGAATACCTGAGTTCAAATCCTACCCCAGACAGTTACTAGCTGTGTGACCCTGGGCAAGTCATTTAACCTGTCTGCTTCAGTTTCCTCAATCATAAAATGAGGAAGATAACAGCTCTTCTCTTTTCCGCTTCAAAGTTACCCCTGATGTCTATTTTAAACTAATTGCACCTAAATTTAGAAAAAAAAAAAAAGTTTTGGTAAAGATACCACAGGCCAAAAAGTATGATCTACAGAGGCCTCAGTCACCCTAAAGATAGCTCTGACAAGAGATCTTTGGGGAAGCAGTTTAAAACACAACTGAACTTGGACTCAGGTTCTTATAGATGGTATGACTTTGGGCACATTATTTAACTCCTCATCTTTAAAGGGGAAATGAAATTCTTTCACTACCTCCCTCACAAGACTGTTGTAAGGAAAAGACTTTATAAACATCAACGTGCTATATAAATGTGAGTTATTATTTACATTGTTACCTTTAACCACTTGGCCTTTCATTTACGCTGAAGGTGTTCCGGAAACCCTTTCTGAGAAAATGTTGTCATTTACACTCCATTTAAAGACTTCAAGTGAAAGGAAACCTCCTATGTTAATCCACTCTCCACTCTAATTTTAGATAGTGCTAATTGATTGGGGGGAGGGAGAGGAAAGGAAGAAGGGAAAATTCTTACATGGAATATAAAGTTGCTCTTTTGTAATATTCACTCACTGTTCTTAGTTCTGCCCTCTGAAGCCAAGCCTTGAACAAGTCTATTCATTCTTCAAATGACAGCCCTTCAAATATTTAAAAACAGTTAACATGTCCCTCATTTCTTTTTTTTTATTATTTTCTGAGCTAAACATCCTTTAATGTCAAGGTATAAAACTATTAATACCTTTCCTCTGGATACTATTCCTCTTTCAGTGCAACCTAGGATAGCTTTGGTTTTGGGATTTGGGGGCTACTAAGTCAAATACACTAAAATCCTCAGATCTTTTCCATAAAAGTTTATGTCTAGCTATGCCTCCTTAATCCTATTCTTGTCCAGTTGATTTTTTAAATGCAAGGATAAAACATCTTCCCTACTAAATTTCAACTTAGTAGTGTGAGTTCATAATCTTCTCTATCATCATACTTTTAAATTCTTTGACATTCAATGGCTTACAGGTCATACTTGACCTCACACTGTCATATCACTTGCAAATTTGATAAGCATGACATAGCTTCACACTATCTAAACATGATCTCCCCTTCTTCTTAACTCCTGTAACACTTATAGCAAATATACTCATTTAATGCTTAGCATAAAATGCTTTATATTGCTTGGAATCTTTTCATATGAACTACAGAATCACTGAATGTAAAAGATGGCAAGAATTTATAAACATAAAATTTTGAACACAGAACCAAGAAGTTTAAAGCTGGAAGAAACCTCAGAAATAAACTACTCCTACCTCCTCACTGTCCAGAAGAGGAAATGCAGGCACAGAGAAGACATGACATGTTCAAGGCAATAGAACTAGTTAATGGCAGAGTTAGAACTAGAACTTCATTTCCTATCTAATGATTTCCCCACTACAACATGTTTTTAAGTCTTCTCAATTAAACTAAGCTCTTAGAAGGCAATAACAAAGTCTTATAGCATTTGCATTTCCCTAAGTGCTAAGCCTAGAGATATGTGAGTGTACATGTGTATATGCATATCTACATGTATTAATTCTTATTAGCTTAAAAAACTAAAGATAAAATTTTCAAAAAAAATTAAATCCCCTATTAAAAAATATTCAAGTGTTTATTTCTTGTCCATATGGCTGTCGCAAAAGTCACAGCAAACTGCCAGTTCAGGATGCCAAATAATAGTAAAACACATTCCCACTAACAAGTACCCTATGATTCTGTGGGGCTGTATGGATGTGCATCCAAAATCAAACTTTGTAGAATGGTAACTCTCATTTCTTTAGTATGTTACCTTCTAAAAACCTCTTTTCTCACAAAAATCCTCTTAGTGGCACAGAATCTCAGCTGAGGATCAAATTTTCAGCCAAGGAACTATGGTAACAATGATGGTAATAAGATGTAAGATGATACAGAGCTCTGAAATGTGCAAAATGCTTTCCATACAGTATCTCATCTGATCCTCGCAACAGTCACGTGAGATACATACTATTACCTGCCATTTTTCAGACAAGGCAGCCGAAGCTCACAGAGCTGAAACAAGTTAACCCAGGACCACACGGTGGCTCTTACAGGACGATCTGAAACCACATCTGCCAGATTCCAAGTCCTGCACTCTATCCACTATGCTAGAGAGGAGTTCAAGACCTGGCTCTGCTATTAATTTGCTGAGCCATCTCAGACAAACTACCTCCTCTCTGTGAATCTCATTTTCCTCATCTGTAAAAAAAACAAAAAATTTTAAAAAAAAGGTCAGTTGGTCAGGATGATTTAAGAGTTCTATCAGTCTACTACATAGGCCACAATCCTTGTGGAAGGGAGATTCTGTCTGCAATTCCTATTGTTTGAGAACCATGATGAATCTGAAGTAATTCAAACACTTATGCTATCCCAGGGATAGCAGCCTACACTATTCTAGGTTGAATGGCATTCCTCAAATCCATCAATATTGCCCCTGCGAAAGAAGTAAGATCCCAGCCCTATAGCTTTCAAATATTTCAATCATCAAGTTGGCCTACAGCAACATCTGCACAAACATAAAAGAAAACTATTCAAACTGTACAGCTTTACCTACCATTGAAATGTAAGAGAAACATACAACCAAACATTCTCTTTCCAAATATTTACTGGGAGATTAAATTAATAATAGATGATAGTATATGAGCCTAGGAAAATTACAGAAATCCTTCTTTAAACAATACAACAACCAGATGAAGACCCCAAGGCAGTAGACCCTGTACATACTGAAAAGGCTCACACATGTTGGTATTACTTAATTTCTTTGAGAAAAAAATGAAAAACACTAAGGATATAACCTCAAGTGCAGAGCACAAATGAAACATTACTACAGATTCATTCAAAGCAACTGTTTTTAGGTCTGGTTTTTGGAAATAGAACATGCCTGATGAGAGATAAGAATCTATAAATATTTGAGTAACATTTGAGTAATACAGAAGTTGGTTTTAGCTTAGGAAAGGAAAGAAGACAGAACAGATGGGAGTGGGGGGGAGTGAGAGAATCAGGTTTGTTGTTACAAGGTCACGGTTCAAAGCCTAGCTTTTATGCATGCTAGTTAAATGACCCTAGATAAAATATAAACCCAGTTGGCATCACAAAGTGTTTCACAATCAGTCGCCAATCTATCTTTCCAAGTGTTGTTGTTCAGTTGTTTTCAGTCATGTCCAACTTTTCATAAACTCATTTGGGGTTTTATTGGCAAAGGTATAGGAATGGTTTGCCATTTCCTTCTCTAGCTCAAATGGTTAAGTGACTTACCCAGAGTCACACAGCTAGTATCTGTGTGACTGGTAAGTATCTGAGGTTAGATTTGAACTCAGAAAGTTGAGTCTTCCTGACTCAAGGCCCAGTACTCTATCTGCTGTACTACCTAGCTGCCCCATCTTTCCAAGCAGATTGTATATATCATTCCCCCAATATATTGTATGCCACAAAAGTGACCTACTTGCTGACATTGCATCTCCTTCTCCATGCCTTTACTCAGGCTGTTCCACATTCTGGGCATGTTCTCCCTCTTCATCCCTGACTCTTGAAATCCCTAGTTCCTTTCAAGGTTAAGCTCTACTGCCACCTCCATCATGGGACCTTTCTTAATCCCCCTATTTGTTAGTGTTCTCTGGACCAAAATACATACACACACACACACACACACACACATATATGCATTTATATACATATACATATAATTTGTATATATTTTGTACTGAACTTGTCCACATAAATGTTTTTGCCCTTTGTTTTTATATCTCTAGCACATCCTTTGTTCCAGGTGTAGTACTAAGCACTGGATATGTGGAGAAGAACAAAATCAGTACCTGCCCTGACAGAATTCATATTCTAATCAGGACAGAGCATGCAAACAACTATACATGGATGAGATTTATACAAGATAAACTAGAGGTAGCCTCAGAGGGAAGATGCTAGAATTAAGGGGGAAGGAAAGAGATTTCTTGCTGAAGGTGAGATTTTAGCTGAGATCATAAGAAAACCTGGGAATCCAGAAGGCACAGATGAGAAGGGAGAGGCTATGAGGGCAGGCAGTGAAAATGCAGAGCTGGAGGACAGAACCTTTGTGGGCAGAATAGTGAAGAAGCCAATGTCACACTGGCTCCCAAAGCAGCTGGAGGAGAATGAAGTGTGAGATAGCTGGAAAAGTAGGATGGGGCCTGGTTATGAAAGTTACGACAAAGAGAGGATATTATATCTAATATTGCAGTCTAGTGATTGGAGGGTCACATGGATTGACTGGCACTTTAGGAAAATCACTTGGGTAACTAAGCAGTGGATGGACTGGAATGGGGAGAGAATTAAGGAAAGCAGACCTACTAGCAGGCTTTTGCAATAGTACAGGCATCAGGTGATAAGGCCCTGGCATTAGAGTGGTGTCAGTGTTAAAAAACAGAAGTGGGCACATACGAAAGATGTGAAGGTAAAGCTAGCATTTGTCAATGGATCCGATGTGGGGAGTAAGAGAGAGTAAGGAGCTGAGGATGACTCTTACGGTGTTTTGGGGGATAGGCAGATGGTGGTACCTTGACAGTAATAGAGAATCAGGATGGGGAACAGGGAGTGAGAGTTGGAGAAAAGATAACGAGCTCTGTTTTGTACATGTTGAGTTTCAGATGTCTACAGGACTTCAAGTTTTTGATGTCCAAGTCTTGGTGATGAAAGATTAGAGGTCAGGAAGAAGTTAGGACTGGATAAAGAGATCTAAGAATCATCTGCATAGAGAAGATAATGGAACCTACTGAAGCTAATGGCATCACCAAGTAAGGTAATACAGCACAAGAAGAGAAGAGGGCCCAAGACAGAGCCTTAGAGTACACAATTAATGGACACAACTGTAAGATCAACCAAAAGATACTGAGAAGAAGCAGTCAGATAGGTAGGAGAACCAGTAGTCATGAAAATCTAAAGAGAAAGTATCCAGGAAAAGAGTATGGTCAACATTATCACATTACAGAGGCATAAGGATAAATAAAAGGCAACTGAAAGATCAGTAGTAACTTTGGAAAGAGGAGTTTCAGTTGAATACTGAGTTCAGAAGTCAGATAACTGTGGGTTTAGAAACAAGTGAGAGAAAAGGAAGTAGAGGCATCATTCTTGATAGCTTTATCAAGGAATTTAGCCATGTATGAGAAGAGGAAAGATATCAGATGAAAGAATTCAGGGAGGGATGTGTTAAGAGAATTCAGGGATAGTGTGTGCTTATTAAGCATAGAATACGTTTGTCCCAAATATCTAACACAACGCTATGTACACAGTAGGGACTCAATAAATACTTATTGAAATTTGACTTACTTAATTATTCCTCTAGGAATTATCAAGGCAGAACTATTCAATTCTTTTACAGGCTCTTTATCATCTTCTATGGAAACAGGCAGTTAGGTTGTACTTTGGATAGAGTGAAGGCCTTGGAGTCAGAAGGACCTGAGTTCAAATCCAGTCTCAGACACTTACTAGCTATGTGACCCTGGGCAAGTCACTTACCTTGTTTACTTCAGTTTCCTCATCTGTAAAATGAACTGCAGAAGAAAAAGGCAAACCACTTCAGTATCTTTGCCAAGAAAACCCCAAATGGGACATGAAGAATTGGACACAATTGAAAATGACTAAATAACATGTAAACAGACATATTATTCACTCACACTGCTCAATCCTTATACGAACAACTCCCAAGTTTATCTCTCCAGTCCAGATGACTCTCCCAAACTCCACAAAAATATCTCCAATTGTCTTGGATGTCCTAAACTCACCTGAAATGAAATATATCCAAAACAAAACTAATGCTCTTCTCCTCTCATCCAAATATAACTTTACTTTCCAATAACATATCCTATGCAATCCTTGTCCATATTCATCTGTAACTGTATTATGATCAATTCAAAATGCTGGAGGCATGCCTCTGGTGTTTCTGACTGCTAAAGAATTGTTGTTCAGTCATTTCAATTGTGTCCAACTCTTCATGATACCATTTGAGATTTTCATGGTAAAGATACTGGAGTGGTTTGCCATATCCTTCTCTAGCTCATTTTACACATGAGGAACTGAGGCAAACAGGGTTGTGACTTGCCCAGAGTCATACAGCTGAGAAGTGTCTGAGGCCAGATTTGAACTCAGGAAGATGAGTCTTCCTGATCTCAGATGTAGCACTCTATCTACTGCATCATCTAGCTGGCTTAAGAATACCAATATGGAATGCCAACCTGTCCATTTGCTGTCTGTCATTCTCACTGTATGAGTGGCCCACCCACTTCTCTAGATTTAAAAAAAAAAAAAGAATATAGTTCAAAAGTATGAGAAATTATTTCTAGAGCTAACATTTCTAAAAGTTTTAAATAATCCCAACACACTACTGTGTAAAGTATCTGTGTTAATAATTCTGAAGCTGAAAGTAGTAAATGTTGTTTAAACAAAAAGCATAATTTTCAAGTCTGTGTTATTCTAAACTGACCTTTATTCCCTAGTGCAATTTGTAAGGCATATGGTAAGTAGTTCATTCATATAACAGGAAAAGAAGTAAGCATATTGCTATAAGTAGCTTTTTTCTTTTTTTTTCCCATGATCTGCTACAACCCATAAATTAGACAAAATTCATCATTATAAGTATCAGAAACTCAGAAAGCACATCATAAGTCACCTCATCCAACTCCTACTAAACGATGAATACCTTATTCAACAACCTTGACAAATGGTAATCCAACCTTGATATGAACAACATTAATATTAGAGAATTCACTATCTCATAGGTCAGCCTACCTAATTATATTTTCCTAAGGCTAATAAAAAATTAGTTCATCTCCTTCAATTAATAGACTAAACATGCTAGGAAAAGTAGGATAGAAAAATCATTTCAAACTAAGCTATAAAGTAGTTTCTATTAACAGCTCACAAGTATATAGCTTTTTATATAAAAAGTGCTTTACATATCGTTGAATCATTTAGGCAACACAGTAATCATATGTGACAACATCTCTCTTTGTTTTTTCTCACCTATGATTTCGTATAAACTCCCTCTAACTATTCAGATCAACAACTGTAACTCATAGATGGTGGAGCCAAGTGGCAGAGTGAGGCAGCAATCCAGTCAGTCTCTCCCAACATTCCCTTCCATTCAACTTTAAAATAATGCCTCAAATCAAATTCTGGAGCAACAGAGCCAACAAAAGGGTGGGGAAAAGGATTTTTCAAGCCCAAGACAAGTGGCCACCAAGCTTGGAGCACACGCAACACCAACAGCAGCCTGAGTCTTGGAAGCAGCAGCAGTAACAGCGACAGCAGCAGCAGCCTCAGGAAAAGATAAGAGGGTCAGACAAATGGTCAAAAAGAGATTACCGGGAATCCTGACTTGATATTGGCAGCTAGACCAGGCAGCCGGACAAGCGATTCCCAAACAAACCGCCCATACAGAGTTCTGGGTCTCAGTTCAAGGACAGAGAGGAACATGAGCAATCACAGTTGCAGGAGAGCAGGGGCCCTGATCATAAATTAAGAACAAAGAGGAGTGCTGGCACTTGTGATTGCACAGGATCAAGGACCCTTCCTGTGTAAACATCAGAATGTTGACCATGAGGACGGTGATCACACCTCTCCCCTGATCATACCACTCTGGAAGCACCAAAAACTTGCAGACCTTCTGAATTAGCTCTGAAAAGAGCCTCCACACTCCCAGGTGTCCAGAGTCCACTCCCAGGGGAGCAGAGAAAACTTTAACACAATGTTCTAAGTTAAGAAATAGGCTGGAAAAAAATGAAGCACTAACAAAAAAACAACCTGACTAAAAAAAGCTACTATGGTGGCAGGGAAGATCAAGACACAATCTCAGAAGAGGACAATATGAAACAAGTATAAGCAAAATCTTGAAGGAAAAATTTAAATTGGACACAAACCCAACAAGAATTCCTGGACTTTTAAAGAAAGATAAAAGAAATATTAGGAAAAGAAATGAGAGCAATGCAAGAAATTTGTGAAAAAAAGAAATAACAGCTTGCTGAAAGAGCCACAAAAAAAAAAAAAAAAAAAACCCTGAGGGAAGTAACACCTTAAAAAGTGGAATTGGCCAAATGGAATAAAAGGTACAAAAACTCACTGACAAAAATAAGTCCTTAAAAATTAGAACTGGACAAGTGGAAACTAATGACTCCATGAGACAGCAAGAAACAGTCAAAAGAATGAAAAAAATAGAAGACAATATGAAATATCTCATCGGAAAAACAACTGACCTGGAAAATATGTTGAGGAAAAATAATTTAAGAATTACTGGACTACCTGAAAGCCATGATCAAAAAGAGTGTAGACATCATCTTTCAAGAAATTATAAAGGAAAACTGCCCCAACATGTAAGATCCAGATCTATAAAATAGAAATCACTTCCTGAAAGAGATCCCAAAATTAAAACTCCAAGGAATATTATAGCCAAGTTCCAGAGCTCCCAGGTCAAGGAGAAAATAGTGCAGGTAATCAGAAAGAAACCATTCAATATCACGGAGCCATAGTCAAGATCACACAAGATTTAGCAGCTTCCATGTTAAAGGAGCGGAGGACCTAGAACATGATAGTCCAGAAGGAAAAGGGGCTAGGATTACAACCAAGAATAATATCCAGTAAAAGTAAGTATAATCCTTCAAAGGAAAAAATAGATATTTAATGAAATAGAAGACTTTTAAGCATTCCTGATAAAAAGACCAGAGCTGAATAGAAAATTTTACCTTGAACACGACTCAAGAGAAACATAAAAAGATAAATGTAAAAGAAAAATCATAAGGGACTCAATAAGGTTAAACTATTTACATTCCTATATGGGAAGATGATATATGTAATTCCTAAGAACTTTATCATTATTACGGCAATTAGAAGGAGAGTGACAGAGGGCAGTAGTGTAAGTCAATTATGTTAGGAGCATTTTTTTAAAAATGAAGGGGTGAGAAAGAGGAATGGACTGGAAGAAGGGGGAAGAGAGAGGAAGAAAGAGAAAATTAACTCACATAAAAGAAGAGTACAAGGAAGAGCTTTCACAGTGGAGGGGAAGATGAGGGTAAGGCAGAGGGCAACACTTGAACCTCACTTTGATCAAAATTGGTCCAAAGAGGAAGAACTCAATGCAAATTGAAGTATAATTTTTTAGACTTTATTTTTATTGATTTTTTTGCAATGTGGCTAATATGAAAATATGTTTTGCATGATTTTACATGTATAACCAATATCAGTTTGTCTTCTCAATAGGTGGGGGAGGGGCTAGAGGAAAGGAGAGAATTTTAAAAGAAGGTTAAAAAAATTTTTTAGAAGAGTTTCATGAGAGAACATTATCTGGGGTAGGACCTGCATCCAAGTCTTCTAGACTGCATGGCCAGCCCAGTCTTCACTATTCCAGCCCTTCTCTATGCACTATATATAGCCAGGCCAAGGTTCAAACCCAGGTCTTCTAACAGCAAGTTCAGTCTTCTTTGCACCACACACTGGCCCTGAGAATTTACTATGCCATATCATTTAAAAAGCATATTAAGTATCACTGGCTAAATGATTTCTTGATCATTAAATTGTCTCCCCCACTGCCTATCAAATAAGGAACAAGTTGCTTATCTTGGGAAACAGGACTCTCTACAAACTGTCTTCAAACTACCTTTCCAGTATTGTCTCATTGCCTTTAATGTAACCTACAAGCTGGGTGAAAGGAAGGGAAAGAGCACAGGGGCTGGAGAGAAGTGAAGATCTGGAATAGCTGCTAAGATAACATGGTAATTAAAGAAGATAAATGGATGGCCATATAATGACTCAAACCCCCCTCCCACTTCCCCATCTCCTGCCTTGCTCCACATCTGTGCCTTTGTTCACACCATCTTTATATAACTGCACAGACTCCCCTCTTATCTTCCTCTCACTAGTCTGTTGAAATCCTTCCCTTCCTTGAAAGCCCAACTCAGGTACCGCCTCTTCCTTAAAGATTTGCCCAACACATCTTTCCTTCCTACCAGCTGGTACATATGTATCCCTCCCCATTATCTCATGCTGCTTTGCATGGTTCTCTCTTTGGATCTTATGTTCTTCATCTTAAATCATACTTATTTTTATAAACATCTCTGTGTCCCCCATTTAGATTCAGTCAATCAATGAACAAAGATTTATTAAGCACAAACGCTACACCAGGCACTGTGCTAGGCACTGGGCATTCACTTAGGAGCAAGATCTGCTGAGCGTAATGCTTTTGACTCATTCAATTCAACAGATAGTTATTAGGGATCTACCACATGACAGACATAGTAACCCGAGTTCTAATCTAGCTTCAGACAAGTACTTATTGTGTGCCCTTGGGAAAGTCACCTAACTTCTGTCTACCTCAGTTTCCTCAACTACAAAATGGTTATTAAAATAATAGCCCCTACCTCCTAGGATTGTTGTACTAAATGAAATAATATTTGTAAAGTGCTTAGCACTGTCCCTAGCACATAGTAGAAGCTTAATAAATGTTTATTCTCTTCCCTTCTGATTGTACCAGGTGCTGGGGGGGGGGGGTAATATGAACTTTGGATAAGACACAACCCCTGTCCCCATGAACTCTAAATGCCCTTCATAACCTAGCTCCTCCCTATGTTTCCTGACTTCACACACCTTACTCTCCTCTAGAGTGCTACTTCCCACACTGTCTTTTAACTTATCTTTTCAATACCTGTCAGTACCTAGAATTCTATTCCTCCTTATCTCCAACTCCTGGGTCCTCTGGTTCCTCTACAGCTCAGTTAAAATCCCCTTTGCTTCAAAAAGCCTTTCAAAATCCCTTACAATTCAAGTGCTTCTAAGATTATCTCCAGTTTATCCTGGATTTATCTTGTTTGCATATAGTTGTTCCCTAGTTGTCTCTCTGATTAGACTGTGAGCTCCTTGAGGACAAGGAACATATTTTTGTTTATTTTATTTTTGCTTTTCTTTTTATCCCTAGACTTTGATAAAGTACTGGCACATAGCAGGCACCTAATAAATATTTCAGGACTTATCTTTATATTCTATGTTGAAGTGGCTCTTCTCCTGTTCACATATGTTGAAAAAAAATGGGTGCTACAATGGAAGAAAATACTGGACCTGGAGCCAGGAAACTCGGACTAAAGTACGAATATTGGCTCTGCCATTTACTAATTACGAGGCTTTGGACAAGTTACGTCACAGGGATGTTTGAACAAAAATATTTGGTAAATTGGAAAGCACTAGAAGAATATGAAAGGTTCCCATTAAGAAATCATTCAAGGCCGGTAAAACATGACAAGGATAAACTTTCCTGTTAAAATGAAAAGGATTAAACAAAAGTGAATACAAGCAGCTGTCAATAAAACTATTACAGAAAATAAATTCCACAGGGACAATGCCATCAAACTAAGTGCCAAAAAGGGGGGAGGGGAGGAAAAAGGAAAAAGTACTTCGGCAAAAGAAACATTTTAGAAATCTTTATATCCAAAGGAATTTTTTTTTAAAAAACACAAATCTAAAAGTGATTGGTTCCATTACATGGATATCCATTCAAAGCCATATTTATTATTCTAAGCCCCTATGGTTAGACAGACACATACACACACAAATAATTTCTTATTACTTCCAGGAGTAAACATAAAATTCTCTGTTAGCCATTTGAAGCCTTTTACAATTACTCTCCTCTTCAGACTGTGAGCTCCTTGAGAGCAGACTGTCTTGCCTCTCTTTTATCCCCAACACTTAGCACAGAGCCAGGCACATAGAAAATGTGCTTAATAAATGCTGAGTGATCGACTGACACACACTCATAATGCAACATACAATGTCAATGTATAAAAAGTAAAAACTCCCACCCTTCAATCTCCACTTCTGTCACCAAAGGGCACCTCTGTGCTGTCACTCAGATCATATCCAAATCCAATGACATGTCAATGAAATAGAAGTTGTTCTGGTCCCAGAGATCAGAAGCAGGGCTTAACCTGCAATTTCCTATACAAGTCTCATGACCCTTGCTCTAAAGCCTCTTTCTAATCTTCCTTGCTGAAAGAAAAATCAAATACCCCAGCAAAGAAGTATTGACAATACTTAATTATCCCTGATAATGGAAGGAAGAGCATAAACAAAATCTACACATAATCTAAAAACCTAACTTTCTTCCATTGGTTTCAACCTTCACTTACAAAAAATTTACAAATTTTTTCATGATTTCATTCACAACTCTTCCTTGTCTATCTTTTAGAGAAATTCTGTGAGTAATAAAGTAGATAAAATTTTACTTTCCCCTTTTGATACATATGTTCTGTCTGTAAAACAGGGAGTTGTATTTGATGACACAGAACACAGAATGCCACAACTGGAAGGGCTGTCAAAAATCTTGTCAAATAACCCCTGGTATGATCTTGTTATTAGTCAATTAGATGTTCAATAAATATTTACTAAGCACCTACTAAGTGCCAAGCATTGTGCTGAGTGCTAGGGATACAATGAAAATCAAAAGATAGTCCCTGCATTCAAGGAAATCACAGATCACATTCTAAAGGGGAAAGAAAAGTGCAAACAATTCTACAACCAGGCTACATACAAGGTAAATTGGATCTAATCAACAGAGGGCAAGCATAAGAACTAAGGTGGATTGAGAAGGGCTTTCCAGAAGTGGGTGAGATCTTGGTGTTGTCCTTCGAACTCAAAGAGGACCAAAATGACATTACTATGTTGGAGTCAAAGTACACAGGGTTCAACTGTGACGGAGAAGACCAGTACAAGCTCAGAAGGCTCTACCATAGATTGGACACAGATAGTTCATATAAACATTTGGAGTGGAGATATCTCTACAATTGTGGATCTCATATTTCTTCTGAGCTACTGCAATTCTTCATACATAGAGCACAGAGCCTTCTTTGACGCAGGCACACCGTGCTAAGCAGTCCTTTACCAGTGTCTCCCATGTCACTCAATCAATTCCAGAGTTCTTCAGAGAGACCTTGAGAGTGTCCTTGTATCTCTTTTACTGACCTCCATGTGAACACCTTCCTTGTGTGAGTTCTCTGTAAAATACTCTTTTAGGAAAATGTATATTTGGCATTCAAACAACGTGGCCAGCCAATAGGAGTTGCACTTTCTGAATGCTTGGCAGTTCAGCTCAAGAAAGGAACTCGGGGGCAGCTAGGTGGCGCAGTGGATAGAGCACTGGCCCTGGATTCAGGAGGACCTGAGTTCAAATCCGGTCTCAGACACATAATACTTACTAGCTGTGTGGCCCTGGGCAAGTCACTTAGGCCCATTACTTATCCAAAACAAAAACAAAAACAAAAAAAAGAAAGGAACTCAGTGTCCTTTATTTTGCCAGGTGATTATCAGAATCTTCCTAAAACAATTCAAATGGAAGCAATTCAGTTTCCTGGCATGCTGCTGGTAGATTGTCCAGGTTTCACAGGCATACAACAATGAGGTCATAACAGCAGCCCTGTAGACCTTCAATTTGGTAGGCAATTTAATACCTCTTCTTTCCCACACTTTCCTTTGGAGCCTCCTAAACACTAAGCTACCTCTGGTAATGTGTGCATCAACCTCATCATCTATGTGGACATAGCTGAAGAGTATACTGCCAAGGTAAGTGAACTTATCCACAATATTAAAAATTTCTCCATTTGCTGCAACTGATGGTTCCACACATGGATGGTGTGGAGCTGGCTGGTGAAGAACCTGCGTTTTCTTGGTGTTAATTATTAAGCCAGAATTAGGACACAACGACTCAAACACTTATTAGCTGTGCAACCCTGGGCAAGTTACTTAACCCCTATTGCCTCCAAAATTTAAAAAAAAAAATCATCTGTGATGCACCCACTCTCCCTCCACTTTAGTCTTGGCTTGTAGCCTTTTCAAGTTAAATATGGGATCTTAACTGGGATTTGAAGGCCAGGAGACAGAGGTGAAGAGGGAGATCATTCCAGGCATGGGAGAGAGCCAGAGAAAACATCCAGAGCTGAGAGAGGAAGTATTTTGTTCATGGAACAGCCAAGAGTCCAATGTCACTAGACCAAAGAGTATCCGGCAGGGAATAAGATATAATAAAACCGTAAAGGCAGGAGAGGACTAGGTTATGAAAGGCTCTGAATGCCAAACAGAGAATTTTATATTTGATCTTGTAGGCAACAGGGAGTCACTGGAGGTTACTCAGTAGGTAAGTGAAATGGTGAGACCTGAGCTTTAGGAAGATCACTGTAAGAGCTGTTTGGAGGATGTGATTGAGAAAAGTCCATCAAATTTGTCAATTAAGAGATTATTAGTAACTTTGGACTGAACAATTTCAGTTGGATGTGAACATCAGACTACAAAGAACTAAGAAGAGAAAGGAAAGGAAGTGGAGGCACTTATTGTAGATGGCCTTCTCAAAGAGTTTAGATGACAACGGCTAGCAGAGATGGACAGATTTAATGAGCACTTTTTGAGGATAGGGGAGTTATGGGCATTTTTATAAGCAAGAGAAGTGAAGATAAAGGAGATAACAAAATAGGAAATCTGTCATACTCTTCCTTATTGATTCACATTTAATTATGTGGGACAAGACCATTTAATCATGTGGGACAAGAGTAAAGCAAGAGATAGGAACAGAAGGCATCTCAGTGACATGAAATGACGGAGAATGGAGAAGAGAAAGACTGAATCAGGAAGTCTTCTAATCCCTTTAGAAAGGGATATTTATTTACTTAGGTGATATATATGTTTGGTATAAGTCACCCTCTCCCAAAAGCCTGTGACATACTCTATCAGTAACTATAGAGGCCAGGAGAAAGTAGGCTCAAGGTTAAAGAGCACATGTGGCAAAAAAGGTAGAGCATAGCTCTCGGTCCTTTTGTCCCCTTTCTAAGACACTTAAGAAGTCCTTCTGAAGGAATGTATAGCTTTTTTTGCTGAGATTTTTGTACAAAGGTCATATAGCTAGTGAGTGATGGAATCCAACCTTTTGGACTTCCAGTACAGTGTATTTTCCACTGGTGTACTTGGAATGGGAGTTAGGTCCTATGTCTGTGGATGTCTTGAATTTCATTCCTCAACCATCAGAGCAGGTGCAAACTAGTCCAGAATGCTCCCTCTTATGCCTTCCTCCTCTTTTCTTGTACTGATTTAATACAAAGCCTAGTGTGACGATGGGTTGTTTAAAACTGTAAGAGGTATTTCATAGCCCGGTGCAGTGGAAACATTACTGAATCTTAAGAATTCGGAAGTTTCAAGAATCAAACTGGCTGTGTCAATGACTAACTGCTTAAGGTTGGACTATCTGTTACTTAGTCCCCTCATCCGTCAAACACGGTACAGTGGAACAAGAACTGAACTGGGATTCCAAAGACAAAGGTTGCATCTCAGCTTCAATACTTCCAACCTATGTGACTGGACAAGTCGCTTGACTCTTTAAGCATCTCTTTTCTCATCTATAAAGTAAAGATAATACTTATACTTACTATCCCATCTGGAATGTTGTGAAGAAAGTGGTTTATAAAGTCTTAAAGTACTCTAAAAATAAGTAGCTATTACTAATGCTCATTGCATCATAAATCTCAGAGTAGCTAGAAAAATTCTTTGCAATGTATAAAGTGCTACAGAAATATGAGCTACTTTTATATATTATTACACTTGCTCATTTTTTCTTTCACCATCTCAAAATCAAGTTAAAATCCATATTTTCACTTTTCGATCTTAATTCATCTTCAATGGCATGCAATATTTGATTAAGCCATGAAGAATACTACTAATTATAAATGAAGATATATATGGAAAGAAATTTATTTACCCAGGAAAGTGTTCAATTATTGTCAGCTGAATATTTATTTAGCCCACACACAGTGAAGCTATGTTAATGTTTGCCAAAGAATTTGACTTTATATAATAACTGAGTAAAAAAAAAACCCAGAATATAATTTTGCAAATAATTTAAGTTAAATAGACCAAACCTCTTAAGTTTTTATGATGAAAAGCATCATGAGATTACTAATACAACATACAAAATTATATTTCATAGCAATAAAAGAGTAGCTTACATTCATATTCATATGTAGCTTTACCATTATAAGATGCTTTGTAAGCATTATTTCACTTGATCCTCAAAATACAGGTAGATAGTTCAAGGAGTACTACCTCCATTTTGTAAATGAATAAATGATGGCCTGAAGAGGGGAAAAGTTTGGATCATGCTCACAAAGCTAGTAAGTGGTACCTATATCTGCTATCAGGCAACATTTCTGGGACTAGGCCACTGGGAGTATGCTCCACTGGTGCAACAAAAATAAGCAACTCTTGATTGACTATGACCACATCATTATTTATTTCCCAAAATGTTATGTGTAGGTGAGGAATACCATGAATCATCAACTAAAACAGACCCCTATACCTAATACCTAGAGATTTCCCCAAAGCATTTCTTGACAGATTAATTGATTTATTAAAACATGGCTTAAAATATGGCAAGAATAAGTTACTGGCCAAGTATTGAATACATTTAACAGGGGTTGATAAAAATGTATTTGCCTAGAATCTTCAAATTTATTAAAAAATGCTTTAAACTGAAAAACAATATAGAAAAAAGTATTTTTGCATATTCCCCAAGCTAAATGCCAGAGTAAGAAATGCAACAAAATAGTAACAAAACCCATGGCTTATATATATCTATAAACACATGTACCAAGTATGGATAATAAAAAAGATAAACCAGAAATCTTAATGCACAGAAATAAATTGAACCACAGAATTACAATATGACTAAGACTTGTTGAGGTAAGACCCATGACTTATATTCCTCTAAAATGGTATACTTCATTTTTTTTAAAGTAGATAAACAAAAGGGGGGGTTATCAAGTGCCAATTAATATTAAGAAGGCATATTCATGTGAGGAAATCTAGGACCAGGTACAGGAAGGATGACGGATAGGATCTGGGTGAAGATAAGGGGAGGCTGAAAGAAAAGAAATACAATCATTGGACTATACTATATGCCATCTGAAGAGTGAAATGAAATAGATAAGAAGTTCAGGAAATAAATCTCAGGCCTGACTTAGAAACATGATACAGGAGTGATGAGAGAACTGAATTAACTGGATATCTGCTGGAACTCTTTCACTCAATCAATAAGAATTTATTAAACATTTTTTTGATACTATGCTAGGTACTTGGGACAAAAAGGCAAAAAAAAAAATCAACAGTCTTTGCCTTCAAGGTGCTTATATTCTATCCCAGAAACATGTACAATATTACTATTACAAAGCAAATGATAGGTAATTTCACAGAGCCAGGGCAGGGATAAAGTCCTAGACGCTTGGGAGATTAGGAAAAGCCTCATCTAGAAGGTAGAATTTGAACTGAATTTTGAAAGAAACTAAGTATTCCCACAGTCAGAGGTGAGTAAGGAGTGTAGTCTCACATACACTTTATATGTGGGGAGGGGACTTGACTTTAAATTATTCAGGAAAAGGATAAGCAGGATCCCATGAATTAAAATTCTATAAGGAAAGTCAACCCCCAAAAAAGATGGGAAGTTTTCAAGAATGAAATTCTGAAGACACAAAGAGAAATGATGAGAGAGAACAAGGAGAGTCTAATGAGATGTAAATGCAGACGGAATTTGCTGGCAAAAATGAATTTTTAAAAAATATGTAAAAAATGTTGGAAGGGCCTTGGGAAGAGGGTCACACTACTACAACTTTGGCAGAGCTATGAATTGGTTCAATCACTCTGGAAATCAATTTGGAATTATATCAGTATGATTAGTAAACTTTTCACACCCTTTGACCCAACAGTTCTACTGTCAATATTTATACCAAAGGAGGTCAATGACAGAAAGAAAAGTACTTTCTACAACAAAATATCCAAAGCAATACTCTTTGTGGTAGCAAAACCTGGAAACCAAATAGGTGCCCAACCACTGGGGAATGACTAAACAAAATATGGTATATAAATATGAAGTAAAATTATTATGCCATAAGGAAAAACAGGCATGAGAAATTCAGAGAAATCTATAAGAGGTTCTGTGAAGTGATAGAATGAAGAAAGCAGAACCAGAGAACAATATACATGATGACAGTAATGCAAATCACAATATTAAAAAGCAGTTGAATAAAGATGAATTGCAAATAATCTCAGGCCATGAGAATTTATAAGGTGACATATCTACTTCTGAATCTTCACAGATCTTCAGAAGTAAAATGAGACATAGACAAACTGTCAGCAGGCTTTGCTTAAATCATCATCGTTGTGGCTGTCATTGCTACTGTTGTTGCTGTTGTTGTTGTTGTTGTGAAGTGTTCAATGAAAGGCACTAATGGGAAATGACTGTGATATAAATAGAAGGTAACTGAGGAGGAAGATGAAAGTATGACATTGTCCTACAGAAAGGGTAACAGGAATGCTAAACCCGAGAATGTTCTTAAGCTGGAAAATAAAGATTCAAAGGGGACTTTTAAAAGTCAAAATGGTGGAAGGACTATTGTGAGGGACTCTCTGATGCTGGCAGTTGCCAGTTGGGCGCTGTGGCAAGAGTAGGGTAAGATCTGGGTATTTTTGGAAGTCGAGGCAGGGGCTGTGGTAGGCAGAGTCGTGGTGAACTGGGATGGGCTGGGTACGGAGAAGCCCTGAGGCAGTGGGCAGTGCTATGTGAGATAAGCTGGGTGCAAGGAAGTAGCCGGAGCTTGTGCTCCTGAGGCAAGGGGCGGTGCCACGTGGGAGTGGAACGGCAGAGGACTGAGTTCCCTTTGCTTAGTCCCCTCACTATATGCAACGTCAACCCCAGACGCCTCCTTCCTGTGACCTTCCTGACTTCCTGGGTCCCTTTGTGTAGCACTAATCCCAGACGCCTCCTTCCTGTATCTGGTCCTAGCCTCCTACGTCACTCCCTCCCCCTTGGTATGCTAAACTCAGACAGCCCCTTCCGATATCTGACCCTACGATCATTGGCTAGTAAGCGGGCTGGGGAGGAGGGGCTAAGTAGGTACTTAAGTACGGAGCATGGTCAGATCACGCTCTCTCTTGGCTCCTTCTCTGTTGCTCTGGCCTTGCTGCTTGGGCTTGCTGTGACGGCCTCTGAATAAAGCTCTGGTGTTGGCGCCTCCCGATGGCTCGTCTCTGTGTGTTTATCCGGCTGAGGACCGAAGACTTGTGAGTGAGTATGACTCTGGCAGCCTGCTCCTTATAGGAGGAGAGGGTACGGCGCGGCCGGCACAAGGTCGGTGCGGCCGGTACAGACTATGATTAGAGAAGAAATAATTTAGGATAGAATGAAAGTAGTGCTACTTGCCCTTTTTTCCCCTTCTGTTTTATCTATCAAGGAGAGGGAAAAGTCGGATTGGGAAGGAAAAAATATACATAGTTAACACATTAACAAATTCTCAAGATAAGTAAGGAGAGGGAACCTACACACCTATGAAAGGTTCAAGTCATATGGTTCAGATGAAACTCATCCTTGAATACTAAAAATAAGATTGTTGAAGCATTGTCAGTGATCTTAAGTATAGATAATAGGGTAAATACTGGAAGCTTAGAAAAGGACAAATATTATCCTGATTTTCTAAAAAGGAAAGAGAATAGACTCTGAAAACCATATATGCCAGTGAGCTTGACTGATTCCTGGATAAAGTATACAATAAATTATAAAAGGAACAGTTAGCAAACATCTAGTAAAAGAATCAGTGATTACAAAGAGCCAGGAACTAAACTGATTTCCTCTTTTTGTCAGAGTTAATAAACCTCACTTCCCATCTGTCTGCTCATCTAGACTTCATCACTGTCTCCAGAAACTCACTTTCTGCAAGAACTAATCAACACTGAAACTCAGACTTCCTCAGTACTTCCTGACTGTTGGACTCCACCTTACCTCTGATTGGAAAAAGTACAGAGTGGACATCAGAGCTCCTCCTAGATTCTCTATTTAAGAAAGGAGTCCATGAAGGACCCTCCTAGACCCCCCACATTGTTTCCCACTTAGAAGCAGGACTTTATCAGTTCTCTGTACTGGGTACCCTCTCTCCTCTTACCTTTTCCCCATCCCCTTTGGCTTCTTTTTGTGTACCGTCTTCCCCCGTTAGATTGTGAGTTCAGGAACTGTCTTTAGTCTTTCTTTGTATCCCCAGTGCCTAGAACAGACTAAGCACTTAATAAATGCTTATTGATTGAGATGAAGCAGTTGTACTAGATATAGTAAACTTCAACTTTAACAAAACATTCCATAAATTCTTTCAAGCAATTATTATGGAAAAGATGGAAAAGCATGAATGAGAAAACTAGGTGAATTCAAAATTGATTAAAATGGCCAGAACAAAAGTTAGATTTTATGTGAACTTGGAAGAAGGTTGTCATTGGAGTGCTGCAGGGATCTCTTCTGCTTTGCCTTATCTATTTATCAATACATGTAGAAAGGCAGAGATGGAATATCTATCAAATTATAGATTTTATAAAATTTATAAATGGTGGCACAGGGTGGAGTAAAGTGAAGATAACATATGGATGATAGTCCAGAACCCAAAATATATCAATAGTTAGAGCAGAGGTCATCAACATGGTCTGGGACTGCGTCCAGACAGTCAACTGTTTTTGTACCTCCCTCAAGCTATGAATTTTTAAAATATTTTTAAATACAATAACACCTTAAATATGTAAACGCTACTCTTAGCTCACCAACTGAACAAAAGTGGAAAGAAGAATTTGGCCCCTGGACAGTAGTTTGCCCACCCCTAGGCCAAGGCAATGAGCCAAACTGAATAGAATGAAATTTATTTCAAAGTTCTCAGAGGAAGACTGGGTAGAATCCTGTGCACTAAAATTCTACAAGGGAACTCAGGTTCAGAAGATAGGAGGGACTCAGGAAATAAATTCTGAGGACCCAAAGGGAAATAGGCCCAATGAAGAAGGAAAATAAGAAAAATCTGAAGAGAACTATGTGCCCACCAATGAGATTTCTGAAAGCAATAGACAGAATACCAAAGCAACAAGAGCACAGTATTTCTCTCTGTAGAAAGTCAAGAAAATTTAAACTGAGAATGAACTAAGGGCTAGTGCAGAAAATGACAGGTTGCTTTTGTCTCTATTGGGAGAAAAAAAGAAGGCCCAAAGAAGGGAAGAGACCTCTGTGTAGAGTGTAGGGGTATCCCAAGGGAAACAGAGTGGAGGCAAAGATCTTTATTTTGCTTCTGTTTTCTCTGCCAAGGAAAATGACCTTTTCATTGAAAAATGACTAAGGCTAACTAACAGGGAAATGATAAAATAACTACAGAGATAATAAGAGAACACCTAGTTGTCTTTGACTGATTCAAGTCACCAGACACAGATAAACTACATCCTTGGGTACTGAAGAATTTTTAGATTTAATTGCTGAGCTGCTATTGGTACTATTAGAAAAATCATGGGAAATGGGAGTGTTACTACAAGATTAAAGATGGATAAATGTGTCAATTTTTAAAAATTGGAAGAAAACAGAATCTAAAAACTATAGATAGGTCAATAAGCTTGCCTTTAGTTCCTGGGAAAATTCTAGAATGGATCATTAAAGATGTGGTTAGGGAGCATCTCAAATAGGAAACGGTGATTCCAGAGAGTCAATAATGCTTAATCAAACATAATTCATTTAATACTGTACTTATTCTTTATTTGATAGAATCATTAAATTTGTAGATAATAGTGATACCACAAATACAGTTTACCTAGATTTTAGCAAAATATTTGATAAAGTATCTCAAACTATTTTTCTGCATGAGATAGAGAGATATGGACAAGATAATAATATAGTTAGAGGGATTCAAAATGGGTTAAATGGCCAGACTCAAAGAGTAATTGTCAATAGTCCAATGTCAATGCAGCAGGAACTAGAGTATCCCAGGTATCTGTGCTTGGCCCTGTGCTGTTGAATATTTTTTTTATCATTTTTTATCAATGACTTGAATAAGGGTGCAGATAGCATACTCACCAATTTTGAAGGGATAATTAACACAATGCAAAAGAAAAGAAAATGATAAAAAGAAAATACTTGATGAGACAGAGGAAGGACCCTGTGGAATTTGAGGAGAATGTAGAACCATAACATAGTGTTCCTGAGCAGTTTAAAAGAGAAATGAGAATTATGAGATCAGAATTCATGTCCTATACAGCAAAAATTATGAGGACAACAGAAAAACTGAAATCTTCAACGGTATTCCTCACCAAAGAAACAAAAGAGAGAAAATAGGGGATGCAAATATACAGAAAAAAAGGACAATTTAGAACAGAAACAAAAAAAAATAACATTAAGAGAATATATGCTCAGTATGCAAGCAAAACATAGTGATAGCAAAGACAGGATGCTTAGAGACAACCTAAGGATCATAGGTCTCCCAGAAGAACATGACAAGACATAGGAGGGCAACAAGGATGGTGGAAGGCCTTGAGTCCAAATCATGTGAGTATCAGTTGACAAAACTAGGGAGGATTAGCTTGAAGAAGAGAAGATTGGGGAGAGGGAAATGGAATATGATAGCTATCTTTAAGTTTCTGAAGGGTTATCATGTGGAAGAGAGATTAGATTAAAATTGATCTGTTAGGTCCCAAAGAACAGAACCAGGACCAATGGGCAGAAGTTGCAAGGAGACAAATTTGTGCTTGATATGAGAACAATCTTCCTAATAAATAGAACTACTTATAACCGAAATGCTTCAAGAGACAGTGGGTTACCCCTCACTGTAACTCTTCAATCAGAAGCTAGATGCCTACACGTCAAATATAAATTAAAGTGGGAATTCCCTCTGGGTGTGGGTTGGATTAAATGACCACAGAAATTCTTTCCAACTCTCAAAGTCTGTGATTCTATGACAACTAGAAAAGCTCTACATCTGAGGAGGAAAAAGAGTTAACTTCACAAATAGAGAATGGGAAAGATAGAGCTACAGAAATTTCTGTGGAAAAGATCTGAAGGCTTTAGTATTTGTATGCATCTATAATCTCAATATGAACCAAATATGTGACATGGCAGGCAAAAGAATTAATACTATTGGAAACTGCATTAATATTATGCACAGTGTAGAAAATGACATAGTTAATAGTTCTGTTATACTCTGCCATGGTCAAGCCACAGCTATGTTCAGCTCTACGCACTATATATGTTTTTGTTTGTTTATTTGTTTTTTTAAGGCAAGCTGGAGTATATCCAAAAAACAGATACCAGGCTGGTGAAAGAACTGAAAGATCATGATATCCAAGGATCATTTGAATGAACTAGGAATGTTAAGCCTAGAGAAGAAAAGACTTAGAATGGATATGATAGCTATTTCTAAATATTTGAAAGGCTGCCATGTGTGAAAGAGGAATTAGATTTCTTATGCTTGATCTCAGAAGGCAGAATTCTAAAGCAGTACATGAAGATGGATGAAAAGCACACTTAGGCTTGATGTAAAGAAAAACTTCTTAATTATCAAGTATATTAAAATGCTATGGAGAGAATCAGGAACTATTGAGTTCCCTCTCATTGGTGGTCTTCAACAAAAGCTTAATTACTACAGTTAGGAATGTCAAGGCTCTATCTATCTAGGGCTCTCTTTTCTCCATATATTCTTTTTTACTTGTTATACACTTGTTGACTTAATCAACTCCCATGGGTATAATTATAATCTCTATGTTGATGACCCCCCGATCTTTGGATCTGGCCCCATTTTCTCTTCTGAGCTAAAGTCCTACATCACTAATTGCCTATTAGTCACTTCAAGCTGAGTGTCTCAGAGGCATCTCAAACTCAATATGTCCTAAACAGAACTCATTATCTTTCCCTCCAAGTTTACCTGTCAATCAAATATCCTGATTTCTGTCAAGGGCCTTCCCCTACCTTCTAGTCTTCAGAGAGATAACCTCAATAGTATCCTCAATTGCTACTTTCTCTCATCCCACATATCTAATCTAATGCCAAACCTTGATTTCTATCTCTACAACATCTCTAACATCCACCCCCTTCTTATCCTGCATACAGCCACCACTTACCTCACTACCTCTCCCCTGGATTACTACAATGGCTTCCTAATTTGTCTTCCTGCCTCAAGTTCCTCTCAACCACTCCAATCCATACTCCACACAACTACAGTCCCAACAATGTCATTGCCCTACTCAGTCAATAACAACGGTTTCCTACTGGCTTTTTAAAAGTCTGTTTGACTTTTAAAGGCCTTGATAACCCAGTCTCAATCTGAATTTCCAGTCTGATTATACATTACTCCTTATTCCTCACTTTTCTGTCCAGTCAAACTTGCCTTCTCTCTGTTTCTCACAAATGATTCTCCATCTCTGTGCCTTTGCTCTGGCATCCTCTATTACATGAATGGACACCCTCCTCATATTCATCTCACAAAAACCCTCAATTCTTTAAGACTCAGATCAACCACTACTTGCTTCACAAAGCCTTTCCTGAAATTCCTAAATACTAGTATCCTCCCTCTGTAACCACCTTGTATCTGTTCTAGAAATCTATCTCTATACATAGGTTGTTTCTCTCAACAGAATGGGAGTTCCTTGAGGAAAACTTTCATTTTTTGCCTTTGTAGCCTCACCTCCTAACATAGTACCTGGAATACAGCAGGATCTTATGTTTGATATCTAATGTAGAGGGTATTCTTGTTTAGATACATTTGAACCAGATGGTCTCTGATATTACTTACTTCTCAAAGATTCTTTGATTCTGCCTTTTGAATCTACTCCCAAATATCCCCTCTATTTCCTGTATACTCCCCTATTTCTATTTCTTCGCTCACAGTAATTCCTGCCCACTTGTCCTCTTTGTGCCCACCCCCATCTCTATTCAAAAGCTATGAAGAATGGATAAGTCCTTCAAAGCCTGCCTAAAATGTTTTGGTTCCATTGTCCTTTCCTTATCCTCCTAAACCAGACATGATCATTTCCCTTCTTCTGAATACCTAGAGAACAGTCTTTGTCTCTTCCTTATGATATATTGTGTGTATTATTATAGGTATTTTATGAAGTTGCAAAACATTAGATTAGGAAGAAACTTTCAAGATTAAACATTTAAAATTCAGCATTTTATGAAGAAGAAAAACCTGAGGCTAGAGTGGGTAACTTATCCAGTATCACATACCTAGTAAGTAGCAGAGACAAAACAAGGTTAGATCTAAGGTGTCTTGAGTGGAAGTATAGTGTTCTTTTCATGATGTCATGCTGTGTACTTATCTTTCCTGTTAAATTATAAACACCTTGATAGAAAGGTCTAAATTTTATTCGTTTCTTTATTGCCTATAGAATTTGATATAGTTTCTTGAATACAGATGCTAAATAAATTTTTATTGAATTGATTTGAAATATATTTTAAACTTTGGCAGCATAACGAAAAGATGGGACTCACTGGAAAAGAACCTGATTTGGGGGGAAATTGAAGGCAAAAGGAAAAGGGAATAGCAGAGAATGAGATGGATAAATAGTGTTATGGCGACAACAAACATGACCTTGGACAGACTGTGAGAAAAAGTGGAAGACAGAAGGGCCTGGCAAGATATGGTCCATAGAGTCAAGAAGAGTCAGAAATGACTGAATGATTGAACAACAACATTTTAAACGTGTTGACCACATGTCTTTCCTCCTTTCATAAAACATTTACTAAGTATTATATGCAGAAAGCTCAGGAAATTACAAAGATTTTTGAGACATGGTTCCTTCCCCCATGAAACTTACAATTTCATGAGAGGTACAATATATGTAAATATGCAATGCTATACAAATATTACAGTTCAGAAGTAGAATATCATAAGAGTTTAAGGGACATAAAAAGAATTTGCAAGGTCTAAAAAAAGAAAAGTATATAATCAATATTAAATGCTAAGTTTTTCCCACTTTCTGTGTGAGACAAGTAACAGCTAATAGGCCACAAACTTATTTACATTAAACTTTTTCAGTAGATGCCATCATTAATCTGAGCCATATTAACAAAATATCAGGCCAACATAAATCAATCAGATTCTAAATGGTCCTTGCAGCATCTGAAGGCTTACTATGGGGGCTCAATAAGTCATCCTGAAACACATCTATTACCATCACTGGACCAGTCATCCATTTTCCAGATTCCAAAGCCCCTCCCTGTAGGGACTCCATTGTGAATTCAAGCATACTCTAATTAATCTCTCTCTTCCTACTCTATATTATAGAAGCTTTGTGATACATGATTTTTACTCTCTTTTGATGAAAAATATTCATTGAGAAAATAAACAAATACTGAATTAAGAAATTATTGTTTGGGCAATAAGATGGCTAATACTTTTATAGTACTTTACAAAATTTTTTTTTTCTAAACTACTTTATGAGGCCTAGATAATTTAGGTATTATTACACCCATTTTATGAAGGAGGAAAACTGAGGCACAGGGTTAGGGTATCTGCCATAATTACATATCTAATTAGCATTCCAAACCAGGACTTGAACCCAGGTTTCCTGACTACACATTCACTATTCTATAATAAGATGTTTCTTAAGCATATGGCTCTATAATAAACTATGTGAAGATAAATAAGAGCATTTAAAACAAAGTTGGGGAGGGCAGTTAGGTGGCAGAATGGATAAAGCACCGGCCCTGAAATCAGGAGGACCTAACTTCAAAACCAGTCTCAGACACTTACTAGCTGTGTGACCCTGGGCAAGTCACAACCGCAATTGCCCACACACACACACACACACACACACACACACACACACACACACACGAGGAGGGGACAAATCAAGCAAACCACAAATTCTTTAAACAAAAATCAAGACCAACCTATCCTATAAGAATTAACCAAAAGCATTACATATGAATTATTTATCATAAAAAGACCTAAAATCTACAATAATCTCCCAACATACACTATAATTATGAATTGTGGAAATTGGAAGAACTAGTCAAGATGGTGGAGGAGGAGGAAGCAGTAAAGCCTAGAACCATGCTAAGAGATAGGGATACAACTAGAAAAGCAAAACTCTACCTCTTCTCAAAAAGCTCACATATAGTGGGGCAGCTAGGTGGCGCAGTGGAGAGTTCCGGCCCTGGAGTCAGGAAGACGTGAGTTCAAATCGGCTTCAGACGAGTAACACTCACTAGCTGTGTGACTCTGGGTGAATCACTCAACCCCAATTGCCTCACCAAAAAAATCGAAAAGGCTTGGTATTACTTACTATACAGCGGCAAAGAGAATAAAAAAGCCAAGGAGTCCTTAACACACAATCTCAGGTCAGATGCCAATGTCGAGATGATGGAGGACATAGCAGATGGTAAGACCTAGTGTTCCTTAGAAAGCAATGGAAGGACACATGGTAAGGCCCAATAGTGATTCCCTGCTTACCCAAGAGGTTTGAGCAGCCACACCCCTAGCCAATGACTAAAAAACAATTTAAACAGTTAGAAATATATATATTTTTTCGGAACAGAAATCACTTCACTAAGCAACATTAAAGGCATCAGATATATTTTACTACATCTGTCAAATACAACCCAAAGTGCTTAATTTCTGGATCGAACTAACAAAACAGATAAGATCCAAGGAATGAATCAAAAGGCCCCCAAAGGCAGCCATCCCCAGGAACTCAACCAAAAATATCGTCAACAAAGAAGCATCTAACAAATGGCTGAGTCAAATTATTCTGTTAATGGAAATGGAAAGATTTGTGATGATAACTCAGGATCAGATCATGACCACTAAAAATTCCAGAAAGTTTATCCTTAAGGAAACCAGATTTATTGATCAATACAGATTATACAAGTAAACAGTAGAAACTGCATTACATATCATTATAGGGTACAAAAATCTAGCACATTTGGCAGGGCATGACCTGGTACCTTGCTGTCTTTGATAAATAACCAAAAATATAGACCTGAAAATATTCTTGAGAATTCAACAAATAAACTGTGCTGGAACCAAATCATTATTAGATGATAACTATTACCCACAATCACTCAAACATAACATTGGCCCATAAAAACTTACAAAGTGTTTAATAAATATTGTCATACAAAATACAAAAGAAAGAAATTAAAGGTATAAAGTTAAGGAAAAATGAAACAAAACTATCGGTTCGCTGAAGATATGATGGTTTATTTAGAAAATCCTAGAGAATAAATAAAGAAACTAATTGAAACAAGTAATAGCTTCAGCAATACACTATGATACAAAATAAACCCACAAAAATCAACAGTATTTCTATAATGCAATAAGAAAATCCATAAGGGAATAATAGAGAAGGAAACACTCTTCAAAATAATTACAAAATGCATAAAATATCTGGGATCTGGGAGTCAATCTAGTGTAGCACACTAAACACCTATTTAGATACAACTTCAAAATGCACTTTAAAGAAATAAAGAACAACTTAAATAATTGGAGAAATGTTCAATGATAATAGCTTGACTATGCCAATATGATAAAAATGACAATAAATTAACATATATTTATTGTTAGACTAGTAGAACTACCAAGAGAATACTTTATAGAACCAGATCAAATAAAAAACAAATTTATTTTGAGGGGAAAAAATCTAGATTATCAAGGCAATCAGTGAAGCACTTTCATGCCTCAAACTATATTATAAAGTTGTTGTTGTTGCTATTCAGTCATTTCAGTCATGTTTGACTCTTCATGACCCCATTTGGGGTTTTCTTGGCAAAAATATTGGAGTGGCTTGCCATTTCCTTCTCCAGCTCATTTAACAGATGAGGAAACTAAGGCAAACAGGGTTAAGTGACTTGCCCAGGGTCACACAGCTAGGAAGTGTCTGAGACTGGATCTTAACTCAGGTCTTCCTGACTCCAGACCTGGTGCTCTATGAACTGTGCCACCTAGCTGCCTTTATATGATAAAGTACTAATCTTTAAAATGATTTGAACCATGGATTAAAAAATAAAAAGTAGATCAATGAAACAGAATAGACAAGAAAAACAAACAGAAATAATTGAATGCAATGACATAGGGTACAATAAGTCCAAAAATAGAAATCATGTGAAAAATAATCTACTTTAAAAGAATTACTAGGAAAACAAGTTTGGCAAAAATTAGTTTTAGACCAATATCATATACCACATACCAAAATAAACAGTAGATGATTATGTGATATCAGTTTGAAGTCACATAAAAAATCCTAAGTCATATAAAAAAGTCATATTATAAAAAAAGAAAACTCATTAGGTCCCTTTCACAGGTCTAGCTATAGCATGGATTCTTAACCAAGCAAGAAATAGAGGCAATTACAAAAAATAAAATATATAATTTTGATTATATGAAATTAAAAGGCTTTTGCATGAACAAAATTAATGCAACTAGAAAAAAAAGAGAAGTGGTCACTGGAAGAAAAACACTTTTGTATCAAATATTTCTAAAAAGAGTCTAATATAGAAATAAATAACAAAAGGCATTCCAAAATAGTTAAGTGGTCAATGGAGAAGCCTGAAACTTCTCAGAATAATTGCAAACTATGAACTATCCACTGCGCCACCAAGCTGCTCACTTCATCCTTTGCCTTCAATGGATAGAAGGAAAAATTACACAGCCTATGCACTTATGTTTTTTCAGTTTCTTGCCCAATACTCCACTCTTGTTGATGATATTTTTAAGTTCCTTCTGAAGTGTTATTTGTGCCTACATGAATCACCAGATGTGGGTAGCTGTCCGCCATTTTGATAAATCTTATTCTCTGTTATGTTTTTGATCCATGTCTCAAAAAGACAACATGCCTCCCTATTCTTGTCATCAGATCAACAAATTAATGCCTGAGTATTGCTTGGCAAGGGAGCACTAACTACTCTTACCTCTGCCACTTACTAGATAATCTACCACAGGATAGTTTCTGAATATAATGAAATGAAATATTACCATTCTCTAAGAAATTATGAATGTAATGAATACAGAGTAGCATGGGAAGATGTATGAACTGATGGAAAGTGGTATATGCAAAACCAGGAAAATAATATACACAATGCCTATAACAATATAAATAAAAAGAACAAAACAACTGAAATACTGTGAAATTACAATGACTAAGCCTGGCTCCCAAAGAAGAGATATGAGAAAACAACTCTCTCCCTTCTCTGTGATGGGGAGAGGTATGGGTGTAGAACACTATAGATAAAGTTAGGCACTTTTTTTTTTGATGTGTGATTTAGTTTTGTTGAACTGTTTGATCTCATTGGTATTCTTTGTTATAAGAAATGATTCTCTGGGAGAGGGAGGATGGAGGAATACATAGGAGAAAGTACACATTGGGAAATGTAGGTGACGTAAAGAAAAAAGATATTAAAAATCTACTTCAAATAATAACAATACTTCACATGTCTACAGAATTTTCCACTTTGCAAAGCACTTTTCTCATAACAGTGTAGGAATGTAGGGAGTGTAGGTATTATTATCATCATTTTTCAGTGGTGACAAACAAATTCAGTTAGGGTGACTTGCCTTATGTCTCAGAATGAATAGATGCCAGAATTAGAACTTGACCTTGGGTCTTCTGATTGCAAGATGCAAGTTTATAACACCATACTGCAAAGATCAGATCTGAATAACAAAATATTTGGTGATTACACCTAAAGACATTTATTGTATCAAGAGAAGGTAAGAAAAGTAGTTATATGTGAAGAGCAAGGGAAGAAAAGAGGGGGGAATGGAATTGAAAACAAAACATAAACAAAAGAATACAACAAAAAAGAGATTGATATTATTTTTAATGATGCTCTATTTTCATAAATAATGAATAAAAAGTTTTTTGTCATATAGATGAGTCTTTCTTTCAAACAGACTAGATATAAAAAGCAGCAAAATATGAAGGATTCACCATGGCAAAAGAGAAAGCTCACTGACCCAGGAGTCAGAGGACCTGGTTTGAATTTTGCCTGTAGTACTTAATATGTGTATAACTTTAGGCAAGTCACTTAAGCATGTTGGGTCCCAGGCTGATCAACTACAAAAGAGATGAACTCTGAGGTCTCATCTGGCTCTAGGTCTCTCACAAGAATAAAATAATTCGAGTAAGCTTTTGAATTTTACAAACAGTAACTGCAACATTTTTTTCTACCATCATTACCAATTAATATTTGATATATGGTATATACTACTGTCAATTTTTTAATATTGTAGATTGACTGTATATTAACTTTAAGAGCTTAAAACTGCACTGAGTTTTGTGACTCCTGTGTATGGATATAGATATAGATGTGTATATATGTATATGCATGCATGTATATATATAATATAACAAATATAATATATTGTGTATATATATATATATACACATATATGTATATATTATAATCTTCCTTCCCTATCTTTTACTCATGTTTGGAGTCTGAACACACATATTGATATTACCCTCAAATATTCTAATGCCTCAGTTCTTCAATCTAATCAGTTCCCATGATTTACTCCTCCATTCCATCATTACCCACAAATGTTCCACTTCTGTATTCATGAAATCTGAAATTCCTTTATCTGATCAAAATCTTTCATTATCATACCTTTCTCTTTGTCTTACAACCCTTAATTATGCTATTTGTCCTCATCTTGATTTCCATTCTCTCCAACCCTTAGTTCTTTCCCAAGCCTTCACCCTTGCTCTGGATAGAGTCTCTCCATCCCTTAGTAAACAATTCAGCTCCTGTCCTCAACCCTCAATCCCCTTGCCCACTTGGCCTAATGCTAACTAAACATGGTTTACTAAGACCAGACTTTGAACTACTCCAACTACTTTTATGAAAGTCACAAAATCATCCTTAACTGGACATACTACAAATTTATGTTACACAATCTCAACTAGGCCCCCACTGAAGCAAAGTAAACATTTTTTTCGGCTCATTACCTGATTCTGCACAGTGACTGTTCTAAACCTACTCATCTCTTCTGAAGCCTCTAATGACACCTTCTGTCCCCACCTGAGGATTTTACTTCATTTACTTCACTGAAAAAAAATGGAGATCACTTACTGAGAGTTCTCCTTTCTCCCTTGGTCTTCAAATCACATCACTCAGACAACTCCCTCCACTATCTCCTTCACTTTACTCTCAAATGAAGTGGTGGTCCTTCTTGTCAAGGTCAAACTCTCTACATACACCATGGATCCCATTCCCTTCCCATTTCTCCAGCAAATTACCCCTACTAATCACCCCTATTTTACCTTAAATTCAATCTCTGTCTATTGGCTCCTTACAAACACATCCATGTCTTCCTTATCCTGGGAGGAAAAAACCTAATTGATCCAACCATCCCTACTAGATATTGTTCTTTTTCTCTCATGTCCTTCATGGCTAAAAGCCTTAAGAAAGCAGCCTACAATCAATGCTTCCACATCCTCTCTTCTAAATCTTCCGTAATCTGGCTCATTTTAACCTTATCATCAAACTCCCCACATTCTTTCCAAAGATACCAGTGATCTCTTTAAAATTTTTATTTTATCTGCTTTCAATGAACAAAAATTTATTTTCTCTCCCCCGAGACTCCCCTACCATACTGGGGAAGAAAACAAACAACCAAAAAACCCTTGCAATGAATAAGAATAATCAAGTAAAAATAATTCCCATATTGATCTGTAGCCTGAGGCCATCATCTATGTCAGAAGATGGTTAGCTAATGCTTTCTTAATTGCCAAAAACAACTCTCCTCAAACTGGATATCCCATAGGTATCTCAAAGTTTAACAAAAAAACCAAACTCATTATCTTGAACAATAGATTAAGGAATAGAGAATATCACAGAGTTGAACTAATTCACCAAGGGGATCAGTATTAGGAAGGGAGGAAAGTGTAATCAGAGAAGGAGTGATGGCCTGTGACAGCACTGTAGTCTGAAGAGATTGAAGTAAGGATGAAGACTAGGTATCGGAGGAATAAGACATAAAGAGAGCTGAAAAGATAATGTGATGATCAGATGAAGGAAATTCAGAGTTCTAGAACATGAAAGTAAAAGACTTACAGGTAATGGCAAGACCAAGGTTATGAGCATCCTTGTACAATCCCTGAGAATACAACCTGCCTAAGTCTTCAGCTTCCTCACTCTAAAATGAAAAGCCTGGCCTAAATGACCTCTGAAGTCCCTTTCATCCCCATGTCTATATTTTTGTAATCTATCCATCTATGTGATTGATTTTTTGCACTTATGAATCTTAATAGCTCTGTGAGCAGGATCTTATGATTTCACCTCTCTGAGCCTCAGTTTTCTAGCTGTAAAATGGATGAATAAACCTGTAGTACCTATTTCATCATGCTGTTAAAAAAAAAAAAACAACATAAATATTAAAGCCCACTGGAAATAAGCATCTTTATCATAAATTTGAGTCATTAATATTGCCACTAATAATTTTAATTAAAAAATAAAATCATGGTAGCAGCTAGGTGGCACAGTAGATAGAGCTCTGGCCTTGGAGTCAGGAGTACCTGAGTTCAAATCCAGCCTCAAACACTTGACACTTACTAGCTGTGTAACTCTGGGCAAGTTACTTAACCCCAACTGCCTCACCAAAAAGCAAAAACAAAACAAAAAAACAAATAAATAAAGTCACGCAATTACCAAAAGATGACCACTATTTGGCTAGTTATTTTCTGAATTCTACAAGAGAAAAATTTCAAATGTTCTAATTTTTGCAGGTAGATTATCATGTTTCTTATTGTAGAAACAATATTATTGTTTCTTATTCTTATTATTCACAGCTGCAAGTAGATTAATTTGTATTCAGAAATCCAAGTGGTAAGTGTGCATTTCATAGTAATACACTTCTCTGGACATAAAGAAAATGCCTAAATCACTTCTCAAAAACTATTGCTCTAACAACCAGTCAAATAGGCAATAGAACTACAGAATTGTGGAGTCAGAAGGGACCTTAGAACATGGATCAGACCTTGAAAGGGCCCTAAAATACAGAATGTTGGAACAAAGAATGTTAGAACTATATAAGTTCACAAGAAGAATACACAGTGCTATGTGATGCATGAGGGAAAATTCATTTCCACTTTGCGGGCAGTAAGGAAGATCAAGAAAGCCTTCATATAGGAGATAATATTTGAGCAGAGCCTCAAAAGACTTTGGTTTTACAATGAATTTTCATATTTGTATTTATAAATGCAAAAAAAATTACTATTTTTCTTAGGCAAACATTAAAATGAGTTTACATGTCATCAATACAGGCAAAATAATTATTCAGGTGAACTTGAAGCAGCAAGCAAGACCATTCTCAAATTTTGAAATTTTTGCAAATAACCTATGAGGTATATTGCTAACTATATTTTCTCATATAATTATTTGAACAGAAAAACTAATTTATAGAAAGTTCTTTAAGTGCTACCCTTCCTTTTCAGTTTTACATACTTCTCCTCCCCTCATGCAGTCTAAATATAAATTAAACTGAAACACTCACAGACCCACAAATATACACTATGGCTTGGTTCATGTTGTTCACTATAGCTGGAACACCTGCCTATGCACATCCACTTGTTCAATTAAATTCAAATATTTATTAAGCACCTACTATGCACCAGACACTGCTCTAGGTATAGGGGATAGAAAACAAAAATCAAACCTCTCCTTAAGAAGTGTACATTCTACTACAGAGATACAACATTGTAGACAGAAAAGGAAACCCAAGATAATGTCAAGAGGAATACAGCAGTAATACGTAGGAGATCACGGAAGCTTTCTAGCAGCAACTGGCCCCTAGAATGGGGACTTGAAGGAAGTTAGGGATTCTGAAAGGTGAAAGTGAGGAAGAGCATTCTAAGCATGGCAAATACTGTACTCAAAGATATGTAGATGGGAAATGGGATTGTTAGGTTTGGGAATAGGTCTACAAAGGTAAGTGGAAGCCAGACTATGGAGGGCTTCAAATGTTAGGTTAAGAATTTGTATTTTATCTTAGAAGCAATAAGGGATTTTTGAAGTTTCTCCAAGACCTTAAAAATCATGTACTCCAACACTCCTCATTTGACACAAGAGGAAACCGAGGTCGACGGAGGTTTAAAGAGTTGCCTAGAATCATAAAAGTAGTAATAGCAGCATTATAGTTCTCTGCCTCAAAATCCAGTGTTCTTCCCATGCACCTCTTCTGACTGAAGTAATTTTTCCCTCATTAGATCTCAAATCACTTTGTACATCTCTTGTGTATGTACCTTTTCATATTTTTTTCTCAAAACATCACAAAGCACTATATATGCACCTTTTATTTGCATTTGTTATCCAATTAGTATCAGGTTATTTTGTTTATCCTTCTCCAATTAAGCTGTACATTCCTCAAGGGAAATGACCGTGTCATCATTCTATCCTCAGTATAAGCACAGTGCCATTGCACAACTTAATAAAGGTGAGTTAAACTGAATTGACATTAACCTCCAGTAAGATGCAATGACTCTATATTATTGAGCCTAAACCAACCACTAATTTAGGATGAATATCATATTTGGCCCAGTAATGATATCAGTTTATTTTCAAATTACTACCCATACTTCAATTCACTGTTGCTTTTTTTCATACTTGTTGACATAAACATAGCCTCATAGTCTTTGTCCAGCACTCCCAGATTCCATCTATGCTGCAAACAGTAGAATCATCAAAGATTTTCAGCTCATCCTCAATTTAAAGCACATCTAGGAATATCCCAGAAGTGGATCTTATTATATATACTATCTCTGACCTACTGGTACATTTCAAATGTTTAATTTACCTCTCACTGAACTTAACATATTAGGTTTAGATTTCAAAACTTTAAAGTAAAGGCATACTATACACAGAAAATTATTTGTTTCTGTAAAATGTAATGCTGGATTAAACAATGTTATGATGACTTTAATATGTGATTTATTCATTAGGTACAAGTTATACATGGGATGGTAAACCGACACTCAACAGAGCCAGTTGGGGATTTTAGTTGAGTTCATCACTAGCCATTTGAATGTCATCTTGGGCTATCAAATTAACAACATTAACAGTCATGTTAGTGACATTATAGTGAGGTATTGTTTATGATGTATATCAATTGTGCTATTGCATAATGGCATCAGTCAGGGTAATGTTACACAGAGTGGTATGCGTATGTCTTTGAGACAATTCTCTGAAAGAAAGTGTCAAACATTAGAAATTAAAACAAAAACTCAAAACAGTCCTAAATTAAGCCAATGTTTTCCTAATTACATTGAATATAATTAATGTTTCTGCGGTTTAAATTTGCTACAAGCATTAAAATTGTGCATTTAATTAACCCAAAAATCAGTCGGATATCAGTGTTGGAATCTGATTTAGATTAAAACCAATGTGAAGAGAAATCAATGCTTTATGTAAGTCTTCAATATTACACTGAGATAAAGTGTTCCATTACTTGAAAAAATGATTTCGGATATTACAGTGAACAAATTTCTCATTATTAGTCAATCAACAAGCATTTATTAATCATTTACTATGTGCGAAGACAAAAAATAGCCTAAAAGGGAAAATGAAAATTAGTTTTCTTTTTCAAATGAAAAAGATAAAAACTGGCCCTTGTCTTTGATCCCTGAGTCAAACAGAGGAAGCATGGTGTAACAGAAAGAATACTGGACTCAAAAGGTGTGGACTCTACAAACTTCTCTGCCACTTAATAACTATCTAAGCTTAAGTAGGTCATTCTCCCTTACTAGGCCTCAGATGACTTATGTACACAAAAAGGAGGTGGATTAACAAACCTCTAAGAATTCTTCCACTCTGACTCTGTTCTAAAGTCAGTTAAAATTCTGACATTTTATATTTTAACTCTATGTTCTAAGGCCTGAAGGCTTTGGCTTATCACCTGTCTTTGTACAGACTGAACTAAAAATGTTAAAACCATTCTTAGCTCAGGGACCATAAAAAACAAGCTGTGGGCTGCATTGGACCTGTGTGCCACTGTTTGCCAATCTCTGCTCTAAAGCACCTCAGAATTCTGAAATTCTATATACTAAAGACGCTTGCAGTCCTGACATGCTACATTCCTAACAAGTTCTTTTCATATAAAGAATCCAGAATACTAGATTATAAGAGTATATGAAACTAAGACAGAAGTAAAAATCTCCAGGCACTAGTTCAATCTTCCTACATTAGACTTTCCATTTAAGGTTCACTAAGCACTTAGATGTGGCATTTGGAAAGCCTTGCCACAAGATGTCACCATAACCTCACACCAAAGCTGGACCCAGGTTCTGAGAACCAACTATTTACCTTATCTATTTAAAGTGAGTTGTTTGAAAGATGATTATACATTTGAAAATATAATGGGGAAGGATGAAATCATAATATCATACTTTTTTTGAGCAATGGCAATTACTGAACAGACCACTAAAAATTACCATAAAAATTATAGCTTTTTTTTGTTCATTTGATACACTGGTTTCATTCATGGAAAACTGATATTAACTTATTTCAATACATTGCCTATTCCAAACCATTGGTTGTGGATGTTATAAATTCCCTCTTTAAAAAAAAAAAAGTGTCAGACTACTGCCTTCCCTCTGAAAGACAAAGTGGTAGGAGTACAATTCGGAGATACTAATGGAACACTTGGTGACCTTGCAAAAGAAGATTCTTCTTACATGCCACATTCATTCTCTATCACCTCAAATGAGAGAAACATGTAGAACCACAGAAGAGGCCCTGACAGATTTAAGACATCTTTCTTCCCAAGTGTTCCTGGGTCCTTTTTCTTATAACCTTTGTTTGCCAGAGAGAGGTTCCAATTGCCATGTTAATATGGTATATTAGTGACATCTTGTGGTGAAACAAAATACAGAAAATCCTAAATTTTTATTCTTTGTTAACATTCTGTAGAAATAAAAGTTTGCTACTAGTATCTTCCAACAATGCAACTTCTCTATTTAGTTCTATGGTTGTTCAAAAGATAAACAGTCATCACCACCAATAAACCCATGTATATTCAATGTTATATGATGAACCTTCCTTGTAGAACCTAAATGTAAATGAGTCAGACACACTAGTGTCTGACATATAGTCACAACATATAAGTGATCTTTATAATGGGTAAGTTCCTATGGCCTTCTTACCCTGGCAGATCTCTGCAGCCCCCTTATCTCATTGGTAAGTTCCTCCTGAAACCTCCATTATGAGGAAGGGCCCAGGCCAGCCATCCCTTGATTTCTCTCCAAGATATGCTTCTGACTCTCCAAATTTCGCCACCAAAATGTAGTTTCCTTCTCACCCTGAAAGTTCTCTCTACCCCTTTGAGTTCCCAGCCCTTGGAAGAGCCTTCCCCTTCCACTCCTAGGTACCCTCTCTCCCACTAGTGAGTCCTCCAAGTACATCTTTTTTTGAGGGAAATGACCAGGTTAGCCATCCTTTATTCCCTTCTTGGCAATACTTCTGATTCTCCAGACTACATCATCAAGCATTAGCTGCCTACTCACCCTGAAACATCTCCCCACCTCTATGGCCCCTTCTCCCATTGGAGAGTTCTTCCCAGAAACTCTATTTTTAGGATGGGCCTAGACCAGCTATCCTTCATTTTTCTCCTGGCTCTATATAGGATTCATTATATACTTTGCCACAATTCCTCTGTGCAGGTACCATACTCACACTCCACTTTTCAGCTCTCCGTTAGAAAATAAGGGCAGAGGGCAGAGACTGCCTTTTCCTTTCTTTTGTTTTCTTTTCTTTTTTGCATATATTTGCACCTCCAGTGCTTAGCACAGTGTCTGGCATATAGTAAGCGCTTTAAAAATGCTTGGTGACTTATCAAAAGTGATCCTTGTAATTGGAAGGGGAAGCTGAAGGTTGAAAAGGAAAAAGATACTATCTTGACTACAGTAAGAATTTTTTACTTTACAAATCAAACAAGGTGGATTTGTCTAGTGGCACAAGCAAGGATAGCCCTTCATTAAGTACAACATTAAAAGAATACATTGAGTTAATATCTCCCATCTCCCCCAGGAGACTGACAGTAGAATGGGAGGCACACTGGATGGGCAGGCATGGATGAGATCATAGATCCACTAGCATATAAGTATATAAATCAATATGATAAGTGAAAGAGAATTCTATCACTAAATATATATGCATGGTAAGACAGAGAAAGAGCACTGAACAATGGAATCAGGGGAACTACCATACTGCCTGGTCATGATTCTGTCACAAACAGAAACTGTGAGACCCTTTATAAATCCTTTCTCTTCTCTGGATCACAATTTCCTCATATTTGAAAATAAATGGTTTGGACTAGACTAGATTTCTCTAAGCATCTCTGAAGTTCGTACTGTCTATGATTAGGTAACAGCACTTGGCCCACTGCTAAGAGCAGAAGCCACCATGCACTAGAAAAAGTGATGCGTAAAATCTTTCTATAAAATCTCATTATAAATGAGGAAATTCACTGGAGGTGAAGGAGGAATTGGGGGGAAAAAACAGAAGAACTGAGGGTAATTTATCTTTTAAAGATATATTGGGAGGAGTCACATAGCAAGGAAAAGAGACAATAGATATCTACTACCTGATTTATCATTATTATTATTATTACTACTAATAACAATAGCTAATACACACACACATATTATATAGAGCACTTTAAGGTCTATAGGGTACTATATGTATACATATATATTTACATACAAACTCATTTGATCCTCACATCAATCCTATAAAGTAGGTGCTATTAATTTTCCCAATGAATCCCTTAAAACCAGGGATGGAGAACCTGTAGCCTCAAGGCCACATGTGGCCCTCTAGGTCCTCAAGTGTGGCCCTTTGACTGAATCCAAACTTCACAGAACAAATCCCCTGAATAAAAGGTTTGTGCAAGTTCCACAACCCTGCCTTAAAACTATTTACAGGCTATGAAGAGGACATAAACCTTCATGGAATAAGCCAATGGTATAGCTGTTTTTACAAAAATGAAAATTATATAAATAGGGCCATTGATTCTAATAATCAATGGATCTGCATACAAATTTTAATGGACAATAAAAGTGAATATAGAATACAGAATCATAATAAAAACAAGAGGCAACCTATGTAGACACAAATGAAAAGGAAAGGAAAGGCAACAGAACTGACGTTGATAAAAAGTTAAATAATTTTCATCATTTTACAAAAAAGTTTATCCACAAAAGAGAACCTTTTTAGGTCCAATTAAGGCACATAAATCTACATTTATACATTTAGAAGGAAATGAATGAATATGAGGGAAATAAGGATTTCATTGATTATTCTGTATGAAATCTTTATTTTAAACTTAGTTTAATGGACTGTTACGGTCAGTGGAAATGCATTTCATATGTACTATACATGCAATCTTGGTAAGTTCATCCATCAGCAAAAATCATAACACAACTATGCCTTGTCTTGATTATATATTTCTTATAATAATAAATAAAACCAATGCACACGTTTGTTACCTATTATTTTCCACAACAGTAGCAATGCTGCTGGGGGGGGGGGCAAAGCAAGAGGAAAAAATATTACTGGGAATAATAAAATCTGAGCATTTTCCAGAAAGTAACAAAGAAGCAATAATTAAGATTAATTTGGCAGAATATTGATCTCTATGATGACTGAGTTTTTAAACTTGTGATCCTAAATAAACAATTAAGTTATCTGTATAGTATTAAGTAACCCTGTTTTTGACTGACAACTAGCAATTACCAGACCATTCCCATCCAAAAACAGAACAAAATAATGAGTTGGGTCCCAGGAGACAGAATTTCGGCATCTGAAATGGTGGGATGCCCTCTCCTACAACTTTGCTAAGTGCTACCTAAATCAACCTTCAGAGCTCAGCTGAGATGCCATCTCCACCATAAAGTGGTCCCTGAACTACCTACCATTTCTTATCACCTCTTAAGTACCTCTTATTCACTAGACCCATGTTATTTTATTTATCTCTACAGTCATTTCATCAATACCTTGAAAGGCAGGAACAACACTTTCTCCTCCCAAACAAGCGTTACATGTTGCTAGATTAATATTTTTTATGTGGAAATCTAAGAATAATTTACAATTTTCTGAGCTCTGTCACTCTCTTATGCCTGCTCTAGCTCACACCAATCTGCCTTTCAAACTTTTCTCATGTTATTATTCCCCTTCACACATACTATGTTTCAGGTAATCTATGGCTACTGGCCAGCCTCTATATATCTGCCCACAATTCCACCTGTGTGTCTTTGTTCACATTGCTCCTTATACTTGATACCCTTCTCTCCTCCATCTCCATTTGCTGAAAGCCAAATCATTTGCCAGTTCAAATGCTATTTCTCCACAAAAAAGTCTGTCCTGATCCCACCAGCAAATAATGATCATTTCACCAGACATCACAGCCCTTGGTTTATGGGCAGTTAGGTAGCATGCTGTAAAAAGCAAATGGATCCAGAGTTGGGAAGACCTGTATTTAAATCTAGCCTCAAACACTTACAAGCTATGTGATCCTAGGCAAGTCACTTAACCTCTCCGCCTCATTTTCTTCATATGTACAATGGGGATAATAATAGCACCCAGAATTTTAAGGATAAAATGAGATGATATCTGTAAAGTGCTTTGTAAACTTTAAGTTACTACAGAAATATTTTGTTGTTGCTCAGTCATTTTCATCATGATTGACTCATAATGTCCCCATTTGGGGTTTTCTTGGCAAAGATACTGGAGTGGTTTGCCATTTCCTTCTCCAGTTCATTTTACAGATGAGGAAACTGAGGCAAATAGGGTTAATTGATTTGCCCAGTCACACAGCTAGTAAGTATCTGCAGCTAGATTTTAACTCAGGTCTTCCTGACTCCAGAGCTGGCACTCTATCCACTGTGCCACCTAGCTGCCCCTTGTTTTTATTAGCTCCTTTGTGTAATTCTCCTATCATTTTGTGTTACAGCTATCAACATGTATATGTATACATACATATACACACATAGATATACACACACATATATATACACATATATACACACATATATATTATATATATATTACATATATATATATCATCCCCCTTTACTAGATTGTAAGTTTCATTAGGGCAGGAACTATATCTTATGTAATCTCTGTATCTCCCTCAGTCAGCTGTATTTACTACGTACTTAATTAATTTACTACAGTTGGCTTTATTTTTGTATCCCCTAGTACCTAACATTACAAACAACAGGTTTTCAATAAATATTTACTGACTGGACAAATGAATGACACATCTCTGAAATATTAAAAAGTTATTTTACTACCTCATCTCACCCTCTGCAGTTGTATGTTGCAAGATAACTGGAGTGGATACCATAATGTTCAATGTAAGACTTTTAAAAATAAATCACCATCCACAAGAGGTACAAATGCAGAAACTACATACGCTATTCCACAAAAGATTGCTTAAATGTAGAAGGGATCTAGATAAGCAATTAAAAATAGAGATTACAATTTACGCATTAGGATGTTAATACAAAAACGAGACACCCAAAGTAAGATGGAAATAAATAGGTGAAGAATCTTCCTATGGAAATCATATGACAAATTAAGAGTGGCAAAGCTCTTGCATCATGTGTCTTTTCAGCTTTACCCCACAGTTCTTTAAATTGTCCAGATTCATCATTTCTTATGATACTGTAATACTCCATACTACAATTTTTTAACCATACTCTAATCCATGGACACCTAGTCTGTTCCTTGTTTCTTGCTAGGAATCACTACAAATAAGACTGACAAGCATATTTTTATAGAGATAAGTATTTTCTCCCTTTCATCATCCTCTTCAGGGTACAGTTTCAGTGGTATCACTAGGCAAAATGGTATACACATTTTTTTTCATTCTTGTTAAATAATTTCCATACTGTTTTCCCAAAAGGTTTGACTAATTCAGAACTCTACCAGAAGTATGATAGTATTCCTATTTTACCACACCCAGCACAGTGCTGCATTTTTCAACTTTTATTATATTGACCAGTTTACTAAAGGACTGGTGGAATCTCAGAGCAGTTTTAATTTGCATTTGTCTAGTTATTAGAGATTTTGGATGCTGTTCCATGTGTTATTGATATTTTGTGTTTCTTCTTTTGAAAAATATCTGATCTTATCCTTAGAATACTTATCAACTAGAGAGCCTTTATCTTTAACCTTATGTTTTTAGCAAATAAATGCCCCATCAGTCAGGTTTCCTACAGGTCTTTGTCTGTATGTTATATAACTTTATGTAAGAAACAATGTATTCTGTACTGTAGTCTTGGTAGATTATTTGAAATAATAGAATGATGCAAAAATTCAGACAAATCAAAGTTACTGATAACAATAGCTGACATTTATCAGCCCTTTAAAATCTCTCTGGTCTTTTGCAAACTTTACCTCACTAAAGCTCACAATAATCCTGTGTAGTTGATGAGATATGGATTATTATTTTCATTTAAAAAGAAATTGAGCCCCAGTGATGGAAAATGACTTGCCCAGGGACATTTGTGAGTGAGTGGTAGAGCCGGGACGAGAAACCAAGCCTTTCCACTCAAATGGAAATGTTCTTTCCATCACACCACAACTTCCTCCTAAGTTTCATGGTCAAAAGTTACTACAAATATTGTGATGGATTGAAAATAGAATTTCTTATGGACAAATGGATACAGGTAGATGCTTCTATTACCCCTTTCATAATACTTCCAGGCTATAATAAAAGTGAGTTCTTTTTAGAAAAGCAAGAAAGCATCCTCTCAGAATTATACAAATACTTAGAAAACCCATCAAAATAAATAATGGTCCCAAAAATTCTTTACCAAAGAATGATCCCAGAAACCCTACACATGTATCTTCAAATGTATATTCTTTATGACTGAACACTGTAACAATTAGCACCTTTACTCCCTGATTTCCTCAGGCTTTCTTCTCAGCCTTGAGGGGAAGGAAGAGGACAGCTTCCAAACCTCAAGACTTATTTGAGAGTGTTTCCTGAGTTTGAGGGCTGGAAGTACAGGAAAAAAAGGATGGAAATCTTTGTGGGATTACTTACTTAGAGAGTGTGTCACTATTTTAGCACCATAAAACTGAAATACCTGAAATATTTGAAGCAAATGTCACTGCATTTGTCAAGAACTGACATGACCGATTAATATTACAAATTCACTTTGGATAAATGCTTCAAACTCCCAAGTTATAAACTGCTGAACATCACAATTCCATATTGTAACAATGGGCCAACTTTACCTTGGCTATAAATACTATGAAATGCAGCCTGATTAATTGGTTAAAAAGTGCTATTAAATGGGAGTCTAGTTCGAGGTCTGACACTCACATTATGCTTAAAGTTAATAGATTCTACTGGTGTCTCGAAGGCAAAATTATCCTTTTTCCTTCTAAAAAAATCCGAATGACTAACTACTGCATATTGTGTCACTACTGGGCCCATTGCTAACTGGAGGACTCATTATGATGCACGATTAAAGGGGAAAAGTTTGAACACAGTTTATCCACAGTTATCTTCCAACATAACTGGTTAGCTTTTCCGAAGACATCATCATCTTTGTGTACCAGCTCCTAATGATACCCAGCTGGCCCCTCAGCACTTTAGCAGTATGTTATCTAAGTGAACCAGAAAACTGTGCTTCTGGTAGGCTTCTCAAAAGCTAATAACCCCAGTCCTAACCTCATGGGCAATGTCCTGAGTCTATACTAGTGTATGCCTTAGTGATAACAAAAAAAAACTTCCCTTTTCAAAGTCAAACAAATGATTTTTGTAATCTTTTCAAACTTTTTCCAGGCTGCCATAGCAGGGTATAATCTAATGAGTTGCTAAGGAAGTAGCCGGAGTTGAAATTCCACGTATCTCACATTATGGTCAAGGTCACAAGAAATAGCTCAAAAAAATAACATCTTACTGCTTATTTCTTAATCTTGTTGATTCTAGTGATGAGCAACATGAGACAAAGATAACACATATATAGAAAACTAAGTTACAGCAGGTATATTACCAAAAAAAATAAAGTCAACTTTGAAAATAAGGTTTTTACAATATGGGACCTGAGCACGTAAACATCAGAAATCAAAAGGATATGTGTGAAAAACAAATTACAAACCTTCCAAATATAGAACTGCACATGAATGAATGATAATAATAAAGCAGGCCAAACTCAATGTGTATATTGGGTATCACATTTCATCAAATAGATTTTGCTCTTGGGTCATCAATTAGCAACCTCCATTCTAGATACTAGTATTGGAAGGTTACTACTGTTATCATTGGTGTTGCCTCAATATTGATATTTATTTGTTACCTGCTATCTTTATTCCTTCCTCACCAGGTTAGAAAGCATCTTTCAAAGGAAACAAGTAAACCTTCTGGGTGCAAGAGGAAAAAAGAAGAGGAATGAACAAAAACATGAGGGTTCTAGCTCACTTAATTTGACAAGAAGAGATTGCTTTCATCAACTTGTATCTAATTAAAGTAATTTATTAACTGCTTTATAGCTAATAAAAAGGCTCTGCAAGGTTTGAATATATTTATATTGTACATTTTTGGCAACTGTTCATCTCAATAATGGAAGCTTTCAGTTTAATAAAAGCTAAATGACTCCATGCAAAGAGCAGTTTACTCTAAAACATATACAAATTACATAGAAGTATAAAAATCCTACTAAAACCTTTAATCTCTAAGTTTCAAAGCAGGTGAATTAACATAGAGGACAGTTAAGATTTATTTTCTTTAAGTCCAGAAAATAAAGAGTATTTTAAAGTCATTCTGTGAACTGAGAAGATTGTCTAAATGCAAAGGAATTGAGTTTAACTCAGTAGCAAATGTAATAAAATCTACTCTAGTATTCACCTACTCAATGATATGTTGCTCATTTTATATAAGGAAAAAAAAAGAAGTTAAAAAAAATTCAACATAACAAAACCAAAATGTCAAAACTGGAAATTAAAGCCTGGGGTTTGTATTGTTTTTGCATTTGGCACAGTGGAAAGAGTGCTAGGCTTTGTGTCAAAACGACCACAGCTCAAATTCAGTCTCAGACACTAACGAGCTGTGTGGCCCTGGGCATGTCACTTAATTTCTGTATACCTCAGTTTCCTCAACTGTAAAATAGGGATCATAATAGCATCTGATTCCGAGGGTTGCCGTGAAGCTCAAATGAGATAACACTTGTAAAGTGCTTTGCAAACTTTAAGCTCAATACTACAGTAAGACTGGGGGGCAGCCTGTAGATAAACGTTCATTGTTGTTGGTGGTGGTGGTGGTGCTGCTGCTGCTGCTGCTGTTTTACAAGTGTGAAGTACCAAAGTGGAAAATTACTTAATTCCCCTGTTTTGGGACTTCTTTCAAAAGTAATAAAAGCAAATACTCAATTAATAAATATCCCTTATACAAAATGAAAGAAAAACCAATAATCATATTTGTTTACAAGAACATTTGCCCTGAAGGTATAACCAAGGATGTAATATCTATCTCAGTGATCTATCCCATCCTACATACTTAAAAGCAGAACTCACAAATCCATTATCTCTCTGATTCTCCTTCCTTAGTTTGGAAAAACAGTCCCAACTCCTTTTTGTAGAAAAGCAAGTTTAAATAACTTTTAAGGTTTTGAGGTTTGATATTGATTAATGAACATTTGAAGTATTTAATTTACATATCTGAAAGATATAATTAAGAGATTTAAATAACTGTCAAACGACAAAAAGAGGTGGACTGATAATCAAGGAATGTGAGCTGTAGCTGCAGATCTACATGGACTTCCCTGTGTTCCTTTGTGTATGCCCTTTTACCTCTCACAAGTCTCAAATGGGGATAACATCTGCACCACTGACCTCACAAAGCTGTAATGATCCTTACACCATAATGTGCCATAGAAAATTTGAATTGCTATTATCATTGTAATAAATTTCCTCTAAACTCCTATTTCTCAGCTTTATCTTAGCACGGAGGTGACCCCAACTTATCACCTGTAAGGCCAGCAAAGCTGTTGCAAATTCTATTAAGTTAAGAAAGGATGCAAGGTTTAGCACTGGAGGGAAGTCCACCAGGGGATGGATTTTTTTTTTTTCAGCCACAATGTCTCATAAAGATCATCTACTAAAGATTAGGGGTTTTGATCTGCATCAGTTGAGAGTATGCTTACAACCAGATAATCACAAATTCTTAAAGGATTGAAATAAATTTTTAAAATTTCAATTCATTTTTGAAACTTAAATATTTCTAAAAAGTAGCTAATTGGATCTGCTTTTGTAACAGAAACACAAATTACCTAACATGGAAAGGAAGGCCTAGAATTTTTTTTTGATATTTCCAACAAAAAACATTTTAGAGTTATGGTCTTTCAATATTGAATCATTCAGTTATGAGTTTGGTTATCAGTTTAGTCATTCCTAATTGCAGGAATTCCAAATAGACAGAAGCATCTATCTTGCCCTTAAGTCATAAAAATGTCATCACTATTACACTAAGTTTCAAAGAAAGTCTTTTAACTTTTTCAAAGAAATACCTAATATACGTACACCAATGATTCATTGTCAATTAAGGTACTGGGAGTTCTGTCTAAATAGATAGTATTGTTCAAAGAGGTCACACATATACCATATGTGTCTTACCAAAGTTCAAGGAATAAAACACAATAAAACACACATCACACCATGCAGAAGGAGTATTTCTTTCTACAACTCAAGAAGACACATTAGCACTTTTCACAATGTGAGGGCCTTTATTAAGTACACCAATTACCACTACACTGTAAACGTACAAAGATGCCAGTTTAAATAGTTTCGGTTGACAGAATGCCAGATAAAGCAAATATTTTTGAACTCCGAAAAGCACCCTGAATTCCCCACAAAAAGTGTTCAATGAAGTCTCATATAATAGATAATTATCCTCAGAGAAATTTCATAAAATGTCAGCTCTTGATAGGACCTTAGAAGATAGAAAACCACATCACAGCTCAAAGGGATGTTATAATGAAGAATAAAGAATATCGAATGTACATTGAGGTACATTAGCACATAGACTGTCACAGACAAAAAAGATTTTAAAGATTATCTACTCCAATCTCTAATTTTACTGAAGAAACTAATACCCAGGTAGGGTACAAAATCACAGGAATATGCTGCAAGATCTAACAGTTGGTAAAGACCTTAGAGGTCATCGAGTTCAATCTGACAAAGACACCCCTCCACAGTTTCCTCAACATGTGTTCATCCATTACATTTCTTGAATTCCTTCAGTGAGAGAGAACCCACTGTCCACTTCTGGATGCCTTTCCTTCTCAGGAAGCTTTCTTTCCATCAAGCCTACTTCTGTCTCTGCAACTTTGACACACTGTTTGAAGTTCTGATATGGAACAAGGAAAAACAAGTCTAACTCCTCCACATGACTACCCTTCAGAAATTTGAAGATTACTAACATGCCATGTCCTACCACATTCTTTTGTCCACAACTTCTTCTAGGACATAGTTTGTCTATTTCAGGTGACATAAATTCATTACTGAGAAGCTAGGTGGTGTAGTGGATAGAGCATTGAGCTTGGATTTAGGATCTGAGCTCAAATCCAGCCTCAGATACTTACTAGCTGGGTTACCCAGGCAAGTCATTTAACTAGTCTGCCTCAGTTTCCCCAAATGTAAAATGAGGGAAATAATATCACCTACCTCACAGGTTGTTGGGTTCTTTTTTTGCGGGTTTTTTTTTTACAGGGTTTTTTTCAGGATCAAATGAAGTAATATTTGTAAAGCACTTAGTACAGCTACTGGCACATAGTAGGTGCTATATACACTACTACAGCACCTACCTCCCAGGATTGTCAAGATAATAATTGTAAAGTACTTAGCAGTGTCTGGCACATAGTAAGAACTATATAAATGTTAGTTATCATTATTATTATTATTATTACAGTAAAACAGAGAGCCTAGTGAGTATGGGTACTTCAGTGCCAGCCCTAATTTCAGTAACTGTTGGTAGCCCTCCTTACCCCAGAAAAGAATTCTACAAGCAAAGAAAGCCTGTAGTCACTCTCTGTGCCACCACATAACACCTTGTCTTTCTTTACCAGCAAGCATTAGGTGGATGAGACTGCTGACACCAAGGATCCCCACCTCAGAGTGTGGAGTAGCTGGTGTGGATTAAGGAAACAGCAATGCACTTAGAGGTTATATCCTCTCTCTGACACCAATTATGTGGCCATAACCAAATCATTTAATCTCTGGGCCTTACTTAGTCTTCTCTCTGGGGCTAACAACACCTATCTCTTTGGGTTCTTCTGAAACTAAAATGAGAAAACATATGCAAAGTGTTTTACAAATATTACAGTGAATGAATGGATGGGTGAAAAGCATTTATTAAGCACTTAACATATGCCAGGCACTGTGCTAGGAACCAGGAACACAAATGCAAAAGTGTGAGTCCCTACCCTTAAAGAATTTACATTCTAATAAGGGGAGATGACACATATAAAGCAGTGGTAAAGAGGGAAAAAAATTTTGGTGGGCAGTTAAAAGAATGAAGATTTGCTCCACAGAGATATTGACTGATATGCCCTTCCCCAAAGCAGAGGTAGTATTGATTTAATTACTGTCCCTAAAGCAAGTAGAAAGGAAGGGGCAGAGGCTGAGACCCAAAGCAGATGGTAAAATGGCCAGGGAGATACCATGAAATGTGACTTATGGTCTGGTCTGGAACAGGCTAGATATTGTGACCTAAGTGAGTTTGTACTCACTCACCAATCAAGATAGCTCAGTCCCAGGAAAGGAATTCAAAGCTGTGTCTTTTTTCACGTGAAAAGAAGTTGTTCAAAAGAAAAGATAGCAAAAAGGGGAGGAAAAGGGCATCAGAAAGATGGGGATGGCAGGTGAAGTGCTATATAAATGTTAGATATTACTATGACTATCATTATTATTATTACAACTTCCCCTTCCATCACCAGATGAGAAGGATGAATTTGAGGATCTCCTCTCCCTTAGGGAATCTACTGCTGCTTCCAAAGAGAATTCCTTCTTAACCCTATGCCCACTACTAGTATCTGAAAAACCACCACCACCACCACCATGGCCCAGCAGAACCACTAAGCACCTAGACAGGGTAAGGGCTACTTATACATAAGCATGAAAACTCATTCCATATATTTACTTGTGCAAAAAATAAATATTTTGCATTCAAATACATGAATATGAAAATATATTGCAAAACTAAATTACCTTATCTCCTCCATGAAGTCCTCTCTAATTTTCCACACTCCCACCAAACTCGAAGTGAATTCTCCCTCATCTGATTTCAAAGTACTTTATGCTACTTTTACAAGCACATATAGCTCTAACATTCACATAACTACTTATGTTATATATGAAACTAGAAAAAGATGATAACACAAGAGTATAAATGATAACAGTCATCTTCCTGCTTTATCCTATCAAAAAAGCACACATAATATAAATGACAAAATATCTTCTAAAAATTATTTTGAATGGGAATTGGATGCAAATAATCTGAGAACCACGAGAAAACTAAGATTTTCAGACAAATCATTTAATGTGGAAACATTAAGCAAAATTAAATATATACTTAGCTTTCCCATGGCAATCCTCTTTTTTTTTTTCAACTATCATAAAGCATCACTCTATTCAAGATCCACAGTTTAAAGCTGTATTATGAGTAAAAACTGTGTGAGGAACTTTTTGTTCTATCAATTATGATCTAGTACCTTTAATGGAATTAAGCACCTATCTTACATCAAATTCTGGGTTATAATTAAGTTTGATCTAATTAGACTTTTTAAAAAGAGGAAAAACAAAAGAGTTAAAGCAAAATAAGTTAAATTCTGTCAAGAAGGTCACTAACGTTCTAAGAGTGTTTTGAGAAGACATTTTTTTAAAATTTAACATATCATTAATCATGCATTTAAATATTATTGGATTTGAGGATGGAAAGAACCTTAGCAATCGTCTAGTTTAATGACTTCACTGTATAGATGATGAATGTTCATCAATTGAAGAATAGCTGAACAAGTTGTAGTATATCATTGTGATGGAATACTATGGTGTTGTAAGAAATGACAAAGGGGATGATTTCAGAAAAACCTGAGAAGACTTATATGAGCTGATACAAAATAAAGTGAGCAGAACCAGGAGAATTTTATACACAGTAATAGTAATATCATAATGATAATCAACTGTGAAAGACTTAGCTACTCTGATCAATACAATGGTCCATGACAACTCCAAAGGACTCATGAGGAAAAATGTTATCTAACTCCAGAGAGAGAATTGGTAAACTCTGAGTGCAGATTAAAGCATATTTTTTTTCACTTTATTTTTCTTTTTTCTTTTCTTTTTGCAACATGGCTAATGTGAAAATATGTTTTGTATGACCTCGTATATATAAAATGGGCATCATATTTCTTGCCTTCTAAATGGCTGGAGGAGGGAATAAAAGGATGAAGAGAATTTAGAGATGAAAATAAAAACTTTTTTAAAAGGAGAAAAAAAGCTTTATTCAATTCTTTCATTGTTTACTAGTTTCTCTTTCTGTTAAGATTTGTTAAGGTCTGAAAGTGGTACACTGACAACCCCCATTGTTACAGTTTTACTATTTCCCCCTGCAATTTAATTAACTTTTCTTTTGAGTATTTAGATGCTATGACAATCAATGCATTACACATCAAGTACTGAGTTTTGATTCATTATCAATGGTTCCTTTAAGCATAACGGAGTATCTGTGTAGAAGCATATTAAAAACTACCTTCCCTTTTTCAAATAAAAATATTAATAGGTATTTCTATAGTCTAAATTATTTTCCAGACTTGCCACCTTAGAAAAATTTGTAAAAGAACAAGAATGAAAACTAGATTCACAGAAAAGGAAAAGGTAGAAACCAAACTTATAACAATAACAACAACAAAATGCTTGTCTAATTAAGATTATTGCCTTCACTATTCCCTGAAGTGATGAGAATTATAACTCACCTATGTGCAGTACCCTCTTTCACCATTCTAAAGAGATTAAGGTATTGATCTATCAATCAATGAAAAGATATCTCTGAATATTCTAGGAAAACATTGGGCAAGTTATTCCAACTCTATAAGCCTCAATTTTCTCATCTATATAATGAAGAAATTAGAATAGATGGTCTGTTTCAAGTCTAAACCCTATGATTGTGTTATTGTTTGTTTTTTCTTTCACTAAGCACTATGCTAAAGAAGGTTTCTAGTTCACTGAGATTCTAATGAATTATATGAGTAACTATAATATAGAGATGAAATAATTTTTATTCAATTTTGTTTCAGTGGAAGCTGGGTATTACAGACATAAATATAAATGCATTAATGAAAGCAATGTCAGTCCTCATTGAGGTAAAATGATAAAAACTATTTTTTAATCTTTTAGAAAAATATGCTTAATGTCATATTTCATCTTTTCAAAACTTTTTTAAAAGACTATTTTCTATTTTTGGCCATAAATTTTACTATTTCATTATTGAATCAATAATTAAAATTGCAAATATTATGATAATGTACCAATAGCATTTTTCGCCTTACAATATAAAACAATAAAGGAATGATCCACTAAATATCTTTAGATAAAACATTATGTGCAGCAGATAGCTTCATAGAAATAGTATGACATCATGGAAAATGCAGTGAAGACCTAGGCTCAAATAATTCTGGGCAATTAATTTCTCTGAGCTTCATTCTCCTCATCTTTAAAATGGAGGACAATGGGGTTGTGACGAAAATGTCTTTAAAAACTATAAAGTGCTACATAATCATGTGTATTCAAATATATAAATACAATTAAATAGGGGATAAAGAAGACTAATTCTAAAGAGATTCAATGCAATCATGGCTCGAGTGTTAGTGTGAATAATGACTGACTACTCAATTGGAATGTTTAACAATCAACCAAATGAAGACATAGCAGGATTTTGAGATCTTTCGGTCAGGCTTTAGTTTTAATGCAGTAGTGAGATGATAGATTATGGAGTTCCATTCTCTATGAGTATGAATATACATTTAACAAAGGACTAGGAATAGTCTATAATGAAAAGCATAGAATCATTGGACTTAAAGCTGAAAGAGACCTTAGAAACAGTCTAATTCAACCATCTCTAATCCAATCCAATAAGTATTTAATAAATACCTATTTTATGCAAATCACTGTGCTAGCTGCTAGGGATAATTATTTTTTATTTAATGTTGTTATCATCATCATCATTATTATTATAGCTATCATTTATCACTTACTATGTGACAGACATTGTACTAAATGTTTTACAATTACTATTTCATTTGATCCTCATAATAACTTTGTGAGGCTGGTGCTATTATTATCATCATTTTAGAGATGAGGAAACTGAGTTTAGGTGACTTGCTCAGTATCACCCAACTAGTAAGTGTCTGAGGCTGGATTTGATCTCAAGTCTTCTTGACTCTAGGCCTGGCACTCTATCTACTGCACCACTTCAGGATCTAAAAACTAAAAACTAAAAACTAAAAACTAAACAAAAAAAAAAAAGTTCCTGACCCCAAGGAGAATAAATTCTTCTGGAACTTATACTATGATGATACTAGAATGCGATTATGGCAAAAATAAAGGTCCACTCATCTGAAGAATTGGGGGGGAGGTGCAGGAGGGGGAAGAGAGAAAGGTGCAGGAGATAGCATGAAGATAGCACTTCAGTTGGGTGTTGATGGGAGTAAAGGTTTCAATAAGTTCAATGGTTTGCTTTGTCTGTTATGACATCTCTCTTATGTCCCTTTCTCTCTACTCGCTCAGTTACCACCTTGGTACAAATTCTCATCACCTTATGCCTAGACTATGGCATCACCGAGCTAGATGATCTCTGAGCCTCAATTCTAACCCCACTCAAATCCACCCTCCAATCAGCTGCTGAAAGGATTCTCTTTAAATGCAGTTCTAACCATATCAAGCCCCCCTTCTCAATAAATTCAAGAGGCTTCTTATTAACTCCAAGATTGAATATAAAATTCTGCCTGGCTAACAATACTAATAATTAACATTGGTAGAGTGATTTATGGATTCCAAAGCCTTTACATATTTCATCTCCAAGTTGGTCCTTTCCTGCTTTTCCACACTCTTCTTGCATTTTGCTCCCCTCCACATGCACAACCCTCCAGCCACGCGGGTTTTCTCACTGCTCCTGCAGCACAGTACTAAGTCGTACTGCACACCCCATGCCTTTGTGACAGTTGTGCAGCATGCCCAGGATGCTCTCCCTCCTAATGTCCACCTCTTCCCTTTCTTCAAGACCCAACACAAACCCCACCTTTTGCTGGGGAGGACCTTCCCAGGCATGTCTTCCCTCTGAGATCCCCTTCCATTTGCACTGTACATGCCTCACATGAACATAATTATTCACATGATGTTTCACCCATTAGCATGTGAACTCCTTAAGGGCAAAGATAGTAGGTTGTTTTTCCTTGTGTGCCTAGTGCTTAGTAGCACTCGGCCCACGGTATGTGTCTGATGAATTCTTAAGATCTGATTTTGCAAGAAAGGCTGGCTGAGGGAGGAACGCTGGCTGTTCTAGGTGCCCACCCTTCTGCTCCGGGATGGGGGTGGTAAGGATGTCATCCTTAAGCCCTACACTGATCAAGCAGGACTTCTTGGAGTCAGTCTTGCCATTCAAACACCAAGGCAGTATGCACTTATACCTGGTTAAAGAAGGATGTGTTGCACAGTGGTGTCAACACATCTCTGTTGCAAACAGTCAGGCCATTCACAGACTTCGCAGATTTGGCATTTTGGGTTCTGGGAAGTTAAGTGACTTCCTGAAGCACAAAGCTACTAAGAGCAGCAGAGCCAGCAGTTGAACCCGGGTCATCTGACTCTGAATCTAGACCTCTTTCCACTGTACCAGCTGTAACCTTCCCTGATTAACATAAAGAATATTATTTTCTACCACCCTACAATTTCATCTGCATTAGCATCAAATGAGCTCTTTCTCCACATAAATAAAGAAATAAAGAAAGTTGTTCATTCGCAAAACTGTGACTCACCGAGTTAAAAAATTAAGTTGTACAGATCAGAAATGTAATCATAGGAGACAAGCTCGGAGAATTTTTCAATCACTGTGGGACTGCATCAATTTGCAGTCATGTTATATTAAAGAGAGAAAAGTCTAGGAGAGTCTCCTGGTGTCACTTCAGATTAGATTTGTTGTTGTTATCAGACTGTGCATTTTGGAATCTTTCTTACATTTTAAAAATATCGTCTAATGTGGCTACGTGGTGTACGAGGAGATCCAGCCAACATGTGACTCTGATTGTCCAGAGATTAAGAGGCTGCTCAAATGAACTTGGAAATTCAAAAATGCACTTGTCTTCTAGAACCATATTAACATATTAGCAGGAACTAACTACCTTGGAGTAATGCAATGTACAGTGACTCAAACAGAATAATTTTGAAAATGTTACACTTAATTTAAAAGTTATACAAAATTCAATTTGTGGTCTATTTCCCTTCACATATTCCAGCACACAGGAGGTAACTGAAAATTTTCATTTTGTCTAGATTTTATATTAAGAATGACTTCTATAATTTCACTGAAATCTTGATCTATTTCACAAGTGTTTAGTCCTTTGTTTGGCTGTTTTCTGACCACAACGTTGCACAAAAATAACATTTTACTAATTAACTGATTAAGTTTAAAAATGTGAAGGATGCAATGGTGCCTAAAAATACACCATTTTCTTCCATAGCCACTCATATAACAAACAAAAATGACAACTGGAAAACAACTGAACTAGAAAATGCTAATGAATAAATATCACTGTCTATACATTGTACTCAAAATCAACTTCAGAAAAAGACTTGCAAAAGATTCTATCTTTAAGCAAATCTTATAAGGAATTCTTTATAGCAAATCTGAAACTCATGGCCTGCCAGGTTTTCCAATTTGCCTCAAATCTGCTTGCACATAATCTTCCAAGTGGTACTTATGTCCTCTCATTAATTACTTAATGGAGTTATGGTGATCAGTTGTTCTAGGATGTTCTAGGATGAAGTCAAAACAGAAAACATCTATGATTGCCATGGTCTAACATGTCCAGGTGTTTTTTACAGAAGAAAACTAGGGTCTTTTGAGTTTATTTCATTCTTTTAAAAATATCCCAGTGAAGATACAAATCTGCAAATTATGGAAGACTTTAACATAAGAATAAAAAATGTATGTTATCTGAAAGGCAATAGAAAAACATATGGTGAGTACAAGAAAGTTTGTAAGATATTAGCAACTTGCACATAAAAAAGGGCTATAAATGCTACTATCACTAGAAAAAGAGAAGACTAGTCATGAAATGAGACCAATAGCTAACACATTAACACATGGACAGCCCAAATGCTGCTCTGAAGATAATAAAATATTTTAAAAATCACAGGCAGGCCCTATGGAAAATGTATATAATATATAGACAAAAACTGTACAAAATGAGAAAACATAGATGAAGATTTGTTCCAGTAAAAGAATTATTTGTACCAACTGATATCACAAATCCAACAAAGTATCAAAAATTCATTCTTTAGGAAGCCAAAAAATTTATTAACCAGCACTTTGGGTAAGAAACTTCTAAAACGAAAATTTTTTTGGCTTGAGAGTCAGAATTTGGTTTCAATCCTGCCTCTGAAATTGAAAGCACACAATGACTGTGACCAAGTCTTCTAACAAACTTACCTGGGTCTCAATTTCTTCAAGAGTATGTAATGCCATTACAATAACTGGCTGATTTTAAGCTTTTGAAAAGAAATATGATGTCCCCTAAATTCTATATGGTTCTTTCTTCTTCAGCTTTGGGAACTTTATTTTTGATAAAAAGTTCTAAGTTCAGTCACAGTTGTTTCAAGCCCCCATTTAGGAAAATTCCAACATCCAGGCAAAGATTTGGTTCTCTGATTAAACTATCTCTAGTTTATCCCTGGCTTCTTTGTTGTTAAGGCAAAATTCAATTTATCAAAAATATCTGTGTAAAGAAACAGCAGATCACATCATAGAGTTTGTGGATAAAGAGTCATGGAAGGGAGGGAGCGGAGGAAGTCCGATCCAGCCTGGATCTTCTGTTTCTGGACGCCTAAGCATATGCCTTCTTTGCCACAGTTCAGATTTACTTCTGCTGAAAAGGCACACACTTCCAGTTCTGGAATTCTTCTCCCTTCTCAACTTGATTAATAATTTACGGATGATTCTTGTATGCATGACAATGTTTCTAGCCTAATGGGACATACTTCCTGTATGATGTGGTTTCACTTCATCCAATGGTATTAAACAACTTCAACATTTAGTCTAAGATCTTTTAACTGAATGACTGATTGACTGAGACTTGTTCTCACCTAGGTAAGGTATTGGAGTTTAAATGGTGCAGGATAGTTTCAACCTTACCTTCATGTGTAAAATGAAGGAACTGAATTAAATCACCACCAAAGTCCCTTTCAGGTCAAAAAGACTAATTCTAAAATGACTTCTTCCATAATTTTTACATGTCAGTCTGTCAGTAAAGTGACCTTGGGTTCTTGAAGGATATGACAGCAATGTGCAAATTCCAACAAGTTCTGAAAAGATGTTGAATACAGTCCCAACACTAGAATGCTCAATCAACAGGCATTTATTAAGTGCTTACTTTATTCCAGGCAATATGGTCCAAAGAGGCTTATCACTATTTGGCTGGCCACTTCTTTTGCAATGACAATATATGGATGAATCCTGTAGCAGGTGAGGTTTCTACAGTTTAATCAACTTTAGTTCCTAGAAGCTAATGAACTCTTTAGGTAGGAAATAATAATAATTAACAATAATACAGCACTTGCATAACGTACTACAATTTACAATGCACTTTACATATATCATACATTTTGACTGTGACAACAGCTTTTTTGCAGATGATGAAATTTAGACTAAGAGAGGTTAAGATGACCTGATTAAGCATCATTCATAGCTTGTAAATATCTGAATATGAACTCTGGTCTTCCTGATTCTAAATACAGACTCTGTGTAGTATCACAGAAATTTGTAAAAAAAATTTCCCCCAGTTGCCCATTTCCCTTCTAATCTTTATTATATTAGATTTGTTTCTGCAAAAACTTGTAACTTTAAAATTGTTCATTTTATCTTGTGTGAACTTCTTATTCATGAACTCTTCCCCTACCCATGTATCCGAAAGTAATGTCCTCCTTGCTCCTCTAATTTATTATGATCTGAACTTTTATATTGAAGTCATATATCAATTTGGAGTTTCTCTTGTCATATGGAGTGACATTGTTCTAAAACTAATTTCCGTCAGATTGTTTTCCAGTTTTTCAAGCAGTTTGCGTTAAATTGTGAGTACTTCCCATAGTAATCGGGGTCTTTGGATTTATCCAAACTATGTAACTACATCACTATGCTTGTTTGCTTCAGTATGTCATATGCATAATCTGTCCAACAGATCAACTTCCATTTTTTTGACCTCTGCTAAATCATTTTAATGATTATTGTTTTGTGAGACAGTTTAAGATCTGGTACCAACAGATTGCTTCCCTTTTCACTTTTTTACATTGTGATCCTTGAGGTTTCTGACCTTTTGTTCTCCAATACAAATTCTATTATTTATTTTCCTGTTTCTATAAAACATTATTTGGGGAGTAAGATTGGTTGTTCGGTCATTTTTTCAGTCGTGTTTGACTTCATGATCCCATTTGAGTATTACATGGCAAAGATACTGGAGATTTGAACACAGGAAGATGAGTCTTCCTGACTCCAGGTCCAGCACTCTATCCACTGCGCCACCTACCTTCCCTTCATTAGTACAGCGCTGAATAAGTAAACTAACTTAGGTAGTATTGCTATTTTTATTATATTGGTTCCACTTACTCATGAACAATAATTTTTCTCCAATTACTTAGATCTATCTATATTTCTGCACAGAGCATTTTATGATTAGAATCATGTAGTCCCAAAGTGAATATTAGAAGATATACTCTCAAATATTTTATAGCTTCTGTATTTATTTTGAATGGAATTTCCCTTTCTAGAATGGGTTTTACTGGATATATATCTATGTGTGTGTGAATACTGATGATTTATAAGGGTTTATCTTATATTCTACAACTTTGTTGAAGTTTTTATTTATTTCTATTATTGTTTCTTTTCTTGTCTGATTGCTACAGTTAGAATTTCAGTACTATGTTAAATAATGGTAGTGACAGTGGGCATCATTGCTTTATCCTTGATCTTACTGGAAAGTCTTCTAATATATTACATTACATATAATGCCTGCTCTTGTATTTAGATAAACACTATTTACTATATTAAGGGAAGGTCCCCTTATGCTCATGATTCTAGAGATTTTTTTTTAACAGAAATGAGCATTTTGTAGTGAGGATTTAGTAAAGTCTTTTCATCTGTTAATACTATCATATGTTTTTATTAATAATATTAACATGGTTTATTATATTTATAGTCTTCCTTATATTAAGCCAATCTTGCATTTCTGGTATACATTCAAAATGGTCACAGTATATAATCTTTCTAATATCTTGTTGCAGCCTATATAATAATATTTTATTTAAAATTTTTGCATCAATGTTCATTAGAATTACTTGTCTGAAATCATTTTCTCTCCATTGTCTCTCCCTGGTTTAGGTAGCAAGAACATATTTGTATCATAGAAAGGTATTGAAAAGGTACCTTCTATTATTATTGCAAACAGTTTATATAGTATTAGAATTAAATATTTTTGAATGTTTGATGAATTTACTTGTGAATACATCTAGTCCTGGATTTTTTTTTCCCTCTGGGAGTTCATTTATATCTTGTTCCATTTATTTTTATGTCATTGTTGTTGAGTCATTTCAGTCACATGTGACTCGACCTCATTTAAGGTTTTCTTGGCAAAGATGCTGGAATGGTTTGTTATTTCCTTCCCCAGTTCATTTTACAGATGAGGAAACTAAAGCAAACAGGATTAAGTGCCTTGCCCTGAGTCACAGAGCTAGTATCTGAGGCCACATGTGAACATGGTTCTTCCTGACTCCAGCACTGGCACTCTATCCACTATGCTACCTAGCTGCCCTCTGTTTCTTATACTAGATTATTTAAGTCGTCTATTTCTTTTTTAATCTAGGTATTTTATATTTTTGTAAATATACATCTATTTCCTCTAAGTTATTGGTTCTGTTAACATGTACATTGGGTAAAACAGTTCCAAAGTTTCCTTTGTTTTTGGCCTTTCTTTGAACCCACAATGCTTAGTAAAGTGATTGCTACATAGTAGACGCTTAATAAATGCTTACTAACTTGCCTCAAAATAAGACAAGAGATCATTAAGTTCCAAATTAAATGAATTAACCTCAGATCAAAGTTCAAAAATGTAAGCTATATTTTCTCTCAAAATATAATAACCTATCTATGTCCATGGCAAGTAGATGGGTACTCTTCTTACTTCATATTGAGGGATAGTTTCCTTTTTTTCCCCAATTAACAAGCATTTATTTAATCTCCTTTCCACAACTACCATCACTCACACACACACACACACACACACACACACACAGAAAGAAAAAAAGAAAACTTTTGTAAATAAATATGTATAGTCCAGGGGGAAAATCATTTATTTAACATGTCAAAAAATGTATGGTTATTTGTCATTTCAAGTACATCACTTCTCTGTCAAGAAACAGGGCAACAGATTTCATCATTAGTCCTCTAGAATCATGCTTGGTCATTGCATTGATCAGGTTTTTAAATCTTTCAAAGTTGTTTGTCTTTAATAATTTTTTTTTGCATAAATTTTTCTAGCTCTACTCACTATACACTTACATGAACTGCATCTGTTCATAAATCTTTGTGTAAATTGATTTCATGTTGCTCAGAACTGTACCCTTCATCATATCTTACAGCAAAATAGTATTCCATTACATTTATATACCATCATTTGTTCAGCCACTGCTCAATGAATGGACACTCTGTTAGTTTCCAGTTCTTTGACAGCATACAGACATCCAAAAGCAAACAAACTCTGCTATAAATATTGTTGTACCTATGGGTCTTTTTCCTCTTTCTTTGATCTCTTTTAAGTAAAGACCTAGTAGTAGAGCTGTTCACAGTAACAATATTAATAATTAGTATTTAACATGGCATCTACTGTTATGCTAAAAACTTTACACATATCACCATGTCTGATTCTCATAACAACCCTGGGAGATAGGTGCTATTATTATCAACATTGTACAGATGAAAAAACTAAGGCAAAGAGAGATTACATTAAGCCCAAGGTCACACAGTTAGGAAGTATCTGAGGCATGATTTGGTCTCTGGTCTTCCTGATTCCAAGCCTAGTGCACTATCCACCACACCATCTAGCATTTTCTAAAGCACCTGGTTAAAGGGTATAAATAACATATACAGGAGGCATCACTAGTGAAATGAATTAAACATTAAATAGCTATGCAAATAGTTATTAGTATTACTCAACACTGATGAATAGAAAAAAAATAGTAAACATTTATGGATACACAGGAGGTTAAAGAATGGACATAGTTTGGTAACTGGGGATGCATCGTTCCAAACTGCTTTCCTGAATGTTTCATCTAATTGATACCTCTACCAATAGTTCATTATTGTACCTGTTTTCCTGTCCCTTCTCTAACAACTGTCATTTTATTTTTTTTCCCCCATCTTTCCCAAGTTAGTGAGTATGCAGTGGAATCACAGAATGGCTTTAATTTGCATTTCCCTAATTATTAAGGATTTGGAAGTTTTTTATATTGATATCTGGAATTTCTTCCCTTTAAAACTTCCTGTTCATATATCCTTTGACCTACAAAGCTGTTTTCACTTCACCTCACCTTATGGGGAAAATGAATCATAGAATTTAAATCTGAAAGCAACCTTAGGCTCACTGATCTATAATTAGAAGTACTTCAGAGGCCATGTAGGTGAAAGCTCTTGCTGAACAGAGGAAAAAACTGGAGCACATGTATGTATACTGACTTGCCCCAGGTCATGGAGCTTATTAAGTGCAAGAAACTGGACTATCAGAAACTCTAACTGGCTTCCAGATTCAGTGGTTTCATCACCACCCACCACCACAGTCCCTTAGAACTTTGATTGAAACAAAAGAGCAAATGTGCCCAGACAGCCATTTTTGGTCTGGGGCGATCAAACCCTAGGACAGTGGGATCCCAGTTTATCTTTACATTCACCTTGGAATTGCTTTAAGGAAACCAAACACTACACATGACCAGATTCACAAAGAGAACTGGCCAAAAGTATTATTTTGAGTTTGGATGGACACACAGAAATAATATGGTTTGAGCACTTGAAACTGGGAATCTAGTTCCAGCACAGTGGGAAATCACTCTGGGAGACCAGTGTGGCTAGCAAAGTCTAATCCTGGGTTGTCTTGAATCAAGGAAGGAAGAAATAGGTGACTCCTATTTCTGCTATTTTTATGAGACCCATGTTCTATGAAGCCTTCTCTAATCCCCTAGTTGTTAATATTTTTTTTTCTCTCTCTCTCTCTCTCTCCCTCCCTCCCTCCCCTCCAAATTAAGTTTCTTGTCCATGACTGCTCCTTCAAGGCAAAGGTCATTTCATTTTTGTGTCTATAACCTTAGGGCCTAACACAGTATCTTCTACGTAACAGGCACTTAATAAATGTTTAGTGAAATGAATTAAACATTAAATAGTTATAGAAATAGTTATTAGTATTACTCAACACTGATGAGTAGAAAAAAAAACAAACCATAGTGAACATTAAACATACAAAAACCACTACTAAAGAGTTTGGGGCATAAATAATGGATTATTACTCTTCAATTTAACAACAACAACACAACCATAGTATTTATTTAATTCCATTAACAGAAAGTGTGCAGTGAATAAAACAATCGACCATCAATCAAAAACACAAGCATTAAATGCTTCCTAAATGTCTGGCATTTAAGTTCTGGAGATAACAAAGAAAAAACAAAAACAGGACCCAACCTCTAGGAGCTTACATTCTAATAGGGGAGAACATGTATAAATCAGAACATACAAGATAAATAAAGAATAGATGGAAGGTAACTTTAAATGGATAGCAACTAGCTGGAGAGAGCAGGAAAGGTCTCCTGGAGGAAGATGTTTCTGGAGCTGAATGTTAAAGGGAAACAAACACTTGAATTGCAATGAGGCCAACACCAAGAATCAAAAAAAGTTATATAAGCTGACAGTCTCATGATACAGTACATTAAAAATTCTCTGTAGTATCGACTGCCTGGAGCTGATGCTTGCTCATTAAATACAGTGCAGTTCAATTAATAGCTCTTCAATATACAATTTAATTTTTCTTTCATCTTGATCCACAGCCCAGCTCCAACTGAGGAATGCTAAAACAGATGTATTTTGAATATTGAAGCAAGTCCTTATAAATAAACCTATCAAGCTTATAATGATTTCTGTCATAACATGACAAAATAGATAACCTGAATGCTGATGACTTATGCTTGGGTGTCATTTTTCTAACATCATGAGAGCTGAGATTTTTTTTAAGATTTTCTGATAATAACTTTTTTGAATCAGTTCTGAATGATGTGTTCCTGTTTGAGGAAAAGTTTACTCCTTTTTTCTAGGTAATGATGGTTCAGAAAGAAGAAAAATTGCTATTCTGCTACTTGCATGTGGAGGAAAGACATGTAACTTATAAATGAATTATGAAGGTCTTACCCTTGGAAAGACATACATATTTCATCATAACTGCTATCCATAACATTTTTCCACATACAGTATTTATATTTGTACACAATTATTCAGATTTTTATCTCAGTAAGCATGTACTTTCATAAGCAAATAGCATACTTTCCTTCAACCTATAAGGCATAAGAAAAATGCACATAGAAGGTACTCCAAAGTAAGCCAGCTCTGTAGGAAACTATTATGTTTACAAAGAAATACTGTGAATCAAGTGATTTCTCAAAGGTATACAATACCACATTCAAAATGGCTAGATGTGCTGTTCATCAGGGAAGGGAACATTTCACTTTGGACTAGAGGCATTTTCTGCTATTGAAACACATTCATAACAATATACTTGACAACATTTAATGCCTTGGGAAGAAGCATTGTAATGACGAACTAGTTGGCTAACAATCACCAAAAGCTGTGTTTGAAAGGAACAGACTACTCCTTAAGTGAATAAAAGTGTCAGCAGAGACAAGCTAATATCAAACTGGTTTTAGATAGTCATTCAAGTTTCTGCTTTGAAAATGCAGAGTAATATTCACTGCCAAATACCAATCTATGGTTAAAATTATCATCATATCAAAAAAGGATAAAGGGATTTGTTTTAAATTTAGTGGTTAGATGCCAACAAGTTTCATTTTCACATCATACTAAAGACTTTTTTAAAATTCAAAGGTAATTTTTAAATAAATAATTTGGCTTTTATGATTTACAGATGACAAAATTTTATTCAAAAGTGAATACTTTTTCAACAGTAACTAAGGTGAGAATTTGTTGCCAGAAAACACCAAATAAATTATGAATAATTCAAGATATTCCATATTGTTTAAGCAGATTAATTCTCTAGTAATAAAATATTGCAATTATTATTTATAATGTATTATGGTTTATCAAAACATTTTCCTCCCAACAATGCTGAGATAGTTAAGGGATATAATATTAAACCTTTTTACTGAATTAAAAACTGAGACCTAGAGAACCTAATTAGTATAGTGGAAAGAACATTGGTATAGCTGGGCCAAATGACATATACTTTTTAATAACCTCTTACATATAATTCCAAATTGCTTTCCAGAAAAACAACTCCAACAATGCAACAATGTACCTGTTTTCTCATGGTCCCTCCAACATTTGTCATTTTGGGTTTTTTTTTTTTTCCATCTTTGTCATTCTCTCCACCCCAAGGAGATGAAAGAAAGAGGAAAAGGCATAATATATACAAAAATGTTTGTAGCAGCTTTTTGTAGTCATACACAAAAATTGAAACTAAGGAAATGCCCATCAACCAGTGAATGGCTGAAAAAGTTGTGCTACATGAATATAGTAGAATACTATTGTGTTATAAGAAATGAGGAAAGAGATGTTTCAAAGAAATATGGAAAAACTTGTATGAACTAATGCAGAGTGAAATGAGAAGGACTGAAGAATCATCTGTATTATAACATTATTAGTATAAAAATTAAAAATTTTGAAGACTTGTATGTACTGATGAGGAATGAAATTAGTAAAACCAGAAAATCAATTTATAAAATAACAACACTGTAAACTGTAAGAACTCTAATCAATGCAATGAACATCAATGATTCCAGAAAACTGATGATAAAATGTGCTATCGAACTCTTGATAGAGAAGTGATGGACTCAGGGTACAGGATGAAATATAGATAGATAGATAGATAGACAGACAGACAGACAGACAGGTAGATAGATAGGCAGATAGAAGTATGTGTGGATATAGATAAATACACACACATATAAACAAACATGTATATTATACATATATCTCTCCATTCACACCAACACACACACACAGACTAGGAGTCAGGAGACATGGATTCAATGTCATTGGCTAGGGATAACCTTAAACAATTTCCTCCCCTCCCCTGGGCCTCAGTTTCCACGTGTTCAGTGAGTTTCAGGACCAAAAACTGAATCTAGGTCTTCTTACTTTGAGTAACAATGCTTTCTATACTATAACATTCTATCTTAGGATAAGACAGAAATCAATGTATATACACAGTCCACACAAGTGGAAAACACTTAAAAATCAGCACTGGTAAGCTAGTCCACATTTTATTTTTACCACTTTTCTTCTTTTGTTATAATTCTGCTCATAAGTCTTTTGTAGTAAATTACACAAAAGTGATGAGAGTTTTTAATTGTCAGAAAGATGTCATTTAGCATTTATAGTAATTAACTAGTCATTACTTCAAGTATGTACACTAATTGGTATGTTCAGAAAATCTGCAATACTGCAAAATTTAAAATAAACATAACCAAGATACAACTTATAATCTACAGTTACAACTGAAGAGTTCAAAAATGTATTTCTTCCTTTTATATTTTATTAGCTACAGTACACATTAAATGGGGTGTGCTATGAATAGCTTCCTAAACACCTACATTTTAAAATCTAATTACATAAATTAATTAGCAATGAACACATACATTTCTGCCTTTGTTTGCAATACCTACATATTAAATCTGACAGAATGAATAACCAGATAATGAAATAAGTAACAGTACCATGTATTTTTCTAGAAAAGATTTTTCCAAGATGTAATTTAGCATCTCTCGTCCTAAGAGTCGTGATTCTTAATAAATATGCAGGTTTTCTAACATTTCAAATACATGTTAAGATATGTTTTTATAGTCCCTAATGGAAGAATGTATGAATTTAAGAAAATTTAGTTTACTATCCAGAGGCAGAAATTGAAAGAAGGTTAGCAACAGTTATTTTAATGTTAAGCATCTCCCACAGAATTATCAAACACAGCCCTTTGGTCAAAAGTACTTTGGGAATTCAATTGCTACACAAATGCTTTAATGTGATCTTAAATTCCTTTCTTTTTCATGGGAAATATCTGTTAATTCAAGCTAATATCATTTTCTAAGAGAAACAAAAACAATAATATATAGAAGAATGAATTTTGGCACAGTGGGTATAGTGTTGGGCCTGGAGTCAGGAAAACCTGAGTTCAAATCTAGCCTCAGACACTTAGGAGCTCTATGACCTTAGGCAGGTCACTTAACTTCTATTTACCTCAGTTTTCTCATCTGTAAAATAGGATAATAGTAGCACCTACCTCCCAGGGTTGCTGTAAGGATCAAATGAGACAATAATTATAAAGTGCTTAGCATAGAACTTGGTGCATAATAAGAGTTATAGAAATGTTGGTTGTTATTATCACTATTATTATTATTAAAGTCATCTGTAATAATAGTTGGTCATTGCACTGATCAGAGTTTTAAGTAACTCAAAAAAAAATTTTAACAATGTTGTCGTTGTTGTTGTTGTACAAATTATCCTCCTGGCTCTGCCATTCGTTCTGCATCAGTTCATATTTAGACCCATTTCCACATGTATTATAGACTAAATGATCACTGAAGTTCTTTATGCCTCTAAATCTCAGGATTCTATAATGCAAAGCAGAGTTTAACAGGACTCTCTTTCACAAAGGGAAGGAGTTATTTCTGGCTGAGCAGATCAGGAAAAACTGCATGGAAAAAGTCACATTTCCAAGGGCTCTGAAGCTGGAGCAGTGAATGGAATCAGTGGACAGAGCACAGGATTAAGGGACAGCACCACACAATTGCAGTCGAAAAGAACCTCACAGGCTACCTCAGCCAACACATACCTGAACAAGAATCTCTTCTACAAAATACTTCTCCCCACTTCTTTGTGGATGTGGAGGATTACGGGTGTAGAACTCCCCATTTTATCAGGCTTTTTTTGATAAGTCACTTAGTTTTCTTGACCTGTTTTTTTCCCGTCTTTTATTTTTTATTAGTTAACAAATAATGATTCTCTGGGAGAGAAGGCACAAAGGATACAGAACAAAATGTAGGTGATTTAAAAAAAAAGATATCCATAAAAATTATTTTTAAACAAAAAATCTCTTCTATATCATTCAAGACAAGGAGTCACCTCGCCCTTGATTAAAGACTTCTAGGGAGTGGGAAGCCACTATTTCCTGAGGCTATCTATTCCATTTTTTGGGAAACTCAATTTTTAGTAAGTTTTTCCTTACATCATGCCTAAATCTGCTTCTCTAAAACTTACACTTATTGTTGCTATTTACATTCTTTGAGGCTAGGCAAAGCAAGCTATTTGAATTAATTCAAATACCTGAAAAGGACTTCCATGATTCCTTGAGTATTCTCTAGGCTCCAACAATTGATCCTCATATTATTCCTTATGTGATATCTAAGTGCTTCACCATCCTCGTCATTCTCTTCTGGATGCCTTCCTGGTTATCAACCAAACTTCCTAAAGTATGGCACCCAGAACTGAACACAACACCGCAGAACTGGTATGACCGAGACGAAGTACAAAAGGGTTATGATCTCCCCAATACAGATGCTGCTCCTCCTTCTGCCCTCTGGGACCAGGAAGAACATCCCTACCCATCCTCTAACAGAGCCTAAACTCCCATTAGCTTTCTTAGCTGCCATAACACACTTTGAACTCATATTGAGCTTGCACTCCACAATTCTATGAGTCCATCCATGGATGGATATCACAAACATCATGTCATCTAATACATGCTCTCAATGTCTACTGTGACTGCATTTATATTGTAAAAAAAGTAAGTAGTTTTAAGAATAAAGGAAAGAGCACTTGATTTGAGACTTGATTTCAAGTCCCAACATCATATGACTGCATGATTGTCAGTCTCAATTCTCTCTTCTGTAAAATGTGTTCTGTTTTGTTTTGTTTTGTTTTGTTTTTGCTTTTTGGTGAGGCAATTGGGGTTAAGTGACTTGTCCAGGGTCACACAGCTAGTTAAGTGTCAAGTGTCTAAGACCAGATTTGAATTCAGGTTCTCCTGACTTCAAGGCCAGAGCTCTATCCACTGCGCCACTTAGCTGCCCCTCTTCTGTAAAATGTGTGTGGGAGGAGGAAGAGGATTAGTTTAATCTCCAAGGTTCTTTTAAACTCCAAAAATTTTACATAGCAAAGATGCAGCGATAGGCTATTACAGGCCCACTCATGGAAATAAAGTGAATAAAAGTCCAGGAGCAGTTAAGAGTTTAGGGGGCCTGAAGGACAGCAATGTGGCATAAGGCTGGAAAAATTGATTAGCCTACGTGTGGAGGGTCTGGAACACCAAGATAAGGTTCTAAGACTTTATTCAGTAGCTGTGGACCTGAAGCAAGTCACAAGGGAATAGATACATAGAAGAGAAGAGGAACAAGGACAGGGGCTTGGTGAACACCTGTGTTAAAAGGAGGAAGACAAACAAGTAGAGAAGAATGGTTAGAGAGATAGGAGAATAAAAATAATAATAATAATAATAATAATAATATGTCAAAGACCTGTAATTCATGGGTTTGGGTTCTCCATCCACCTATGAGAGGTCATAACATATAACTTATATTCTCTGAAAACTGCTTGAGGAACAGAAAGGTTGAGTGACAAGACAATGGTCACATGATTACTAATAATCAGAGGCAGGATTTGAACTCAGGTCTTCCCAACTCCAAGACCAGCATATTATCCATTATGTCTCAATAGGATAATAAAGTATCACAGAAAGCAAGGGAGAAGAGGAAGGGATCAGTTATGTTCAAGCTTTTTCTTAATGTTTGCATTTCTCGGGACAGCTAGGTGGCGCGGTAGATATAGCACCAGCCCTGAAGTCAGGAGGACCTGAGTTCAAATCCAACCTCAGACCAAACACTTGGGCAAGTCACTTAACCCCAATTGCCCAAAAAAACAAAACAAAAAAAAAAAGTTTACATTTCTTTTCCATTCATTCTATCATTTACTAAAAACAAAACTACACTTTTGCCTATGGTAACAAACTGGGCATTGTATTAGCTATGACCAGTAAGGTCAACAGAGCAAAACCATAACACTGAACATTAATTAAGCCATTAATGTGCCACACATTCCTTCCACAGAAGGCAATGCATTCAGAACACATGACAATTCGATAGCACTTTAAGGCTTAAAAAGCCTGGTGCTCACAACAAGCTTTGAGCACTACTCTCCACATTTTACAAATGAGGAAACAAACTCAGAAAGGATATGCTAGACAGTCAACAAGAATTCATTAAGCACCTACTACATGCCAGGCAGTGTGCTAAGTGCCAGGGATACAAAGAAAAGCAAAAGATAGTACCTGCTCTCCAGACTTACACTCCAATGACAGAGACAACATGCAAGCAACATGTACAAACAAGATATATAGACCTAAGGATAAATCAGATTTTGTCAACAGACAGAAGGGACCACAGTTAAGAAAGACTGGTAAAGACCTACTGTAGAAGGTGAGGCTTTAGCTAAGACTTGAAGGAAGCCAGGAAAGCCAGGAGAGGGGTATGGGGAAGGAGAGAGGAGAGGAAGGACAAAGAAAGAAAAAGAGAGTTGTAGGCATGGTAGGCAGCAAATGAAAATGACCAAAATGGGAGATGGAATGTCTTATTTGAGGAACAGCAAGGAGATCCACACTGCTAGAGTACATGGGTGTGAGTAAGGTGTTAGAAGACTGGAAAGGGAGGAGGGGGCCAGGGTATGAAAGGCTTTAAAAGCTAAAAAGAAGATTTTATATTTAATACTGAAGGAACTAGGGAGCAATTGGAGCTTACTGAATAGTCAGTGATATGATCAGTAATTTAGGAGGGAGAAAGGGAAGAAGCAGTTACTATGCACCTATTATGTGCCAGGAACTGTGCTAAATGACTTACAAAAATCTCATTTAATTATCACAAGAAACCTTTGAGGTAAGTACTATTATTATCCTAATTTTACAACTGAGGAAACTGAGGCAGGCAGAGATTAAGTGACTTACCCAGGGTCACAGAGCTAAGAAGTATCTAAGGATGGATTTGAACTCAGGTTTTCCTGACTCCAAGGCCAATGCTCTATCCATTACACTACTCTATCCACCTACTTGATCTTTAGGAAGACTGATCTGACAAATGACTGGGGTTTGGAATGTAATGGAGAAAGAACTGAAGCACAGAGACCTATTAACAAACTATTGCAACAGTCCAGGCTTGAGCAGGTGAGGACCTGCACCAGGATAACAGCAGGGTCAGAAAAAGGAGGGCGAATACAAAAGATCTGGTAATTGATTGGATGAGGTCAGGGAGAGACAATGAGTCAAGGACGACACCTAAACTGTGAGCTTAGGTAACTAGATGGTGGTAACACACACACATACACACACACACACACAGTAATAGGGAAGCTCAGAAAATGGGAAGGTTTGAGAAAAAAGATAAGTTCGGTTTGCGACATGTTAAATTTAAGATAACTATGAGACATTCAGTTCAAAATACCCAATAGGAAGTTGGAGATGCAAGACTGGAGTTGAGGAGAAAGTCTGGGCCAAACAAATCTGAGAATTATCTGCAGAGGGATAATTCTGAATCAGTGGGAGATGATGAGATCACCAAATGAAATAGTCTAGAGGGAGAAGAGAAGAGAACCATAGGGGAACACCCAGGGCTAATGAATGTGCACTGTACAAAGATCCAGCAAAAGACACTGAGAAGAAATGGTCACACAGATGGGGGGGGAGGGGGGGAGCCAAGATGGCGGAGGTAAAGCAGTGACTGTCTTGAGCTCTCTCCCAAAGCCCTCCAAATACCTAAAAAAATGGCTCTAAACAAATTCTAAAGCAGCAGAACCCACAAAAAGACAGAGTGAAACAAATTTCTAGCCCAAGACAGCCTGGATGGTTGATCGGAGAGGCATATCGCGCCAGGCAGGGAGAGGAGCGCAGCTCGGTGTGGGCGTGCAGGCCATAGCAAACCAGAAGCAAGCCTCAGAAGACTGAATCGCGGGCAGCTGTGGCAGTTTCCAGACTTCTCAACCCAGGAACGCCAAAGACAACGTGGAAGGTCAGTGGGAAAAGTCTGTGATTGGGGTGAGTGAGGAGCTAGGTCTCAGCCACAAGTCTGGAGCGCAGCCCGGGCCGAGGCTTTTTCCTGAGCTTCCTGCCCACAGACTGAGGGGGAATCAAGTGGCTGATCAGAGGGAGATTGCAGGAATCTCTTTGCCAGGGCTGAGACGGGAATCTCTTCCTTTACCAGTGCTTGGATCTGGGTCGCAGTTCTGAGGGGTGGTCCTGGGGCTAGGAGGAACGCTGGTGCAGTGGAGCTTGTTGTGGCTGTGGAGAGGAAACACCTTGCCCCTTATCATACCACCTTGGAAGAACTGAAAATTTACAGGTCCCTAGAAGTACCTCTGAAAACAGCTGTACAAACCCCCGAAGCTTGGGACAGTACACTCTTCACATTGGAAGCAGACTTTTACCTTAACAAAGAGTTAACAACTCAAGTAATCGGCCGGGATCATGAGTAAGCAGTGCAAAAATAGTCAGACTATATTATCTTACTTTGGTGACAAAGATCAAAATATACAACCAGAAGAAGACAACAAAGCCAAAGCTCCTACATCCAAAGCCTCCAAGAAAAATGTGAATCAGTCCCAGGCCTTGGAAGAGCTCAAAAGGGATTTTGAGAAGCAAGTAAGAGAAGTAGAGGAAAAACTGAGAGTTTTGCAAGAAAACCATGAAAAACAAGTCAACAGCTTGCTAAAGGAGACCCAAAAAAATACTAAAGAAAATAACACCTTAAAAAAATAGCTTAACCCAAATGGCAAAAGAGGTCCAAAAAGCCAATGAGGAGAAGAATGCCCTAAAAAGCAAAATTGGACAAATGGAAAAGGAAGTCCAAAAGATTACCGAAGAAAATTCTTCCTTAAAAATTAGAATAGAGCAATTGGTAGCTAGTGACTTTATGAGAAATCAAGACACTGTAAAACAAGTTGAAAAGAATGAAAAATTAGAAAACAATGTGAAATATCTCATTGGAAAAACAACTGACCTGGAAAATAGATCCAGGAGAGAGAATTTAAAAATTATTGGACTATCTGAAAGCCACGATCAAAAAAAGAGCCTAGACATCATCTTTCAAGAAATTATTAAGGAAAACTGTCCTGATATTTTAGAGCCAGAGAGCAAAATAGAAATTGAAAGAATCCACCGATCTCCTCCTGAAAGAGATCCCCAAAGGAAAACTCCTAGGAATATTGTAGCCAAATTCCAGAGTTCCCAGGTCAAGGAGAAAATATTACAAGCAGCCAGAAAGAAACAATTCAAGTATTGTGGAAACACAATCAGGATAACACAAGATTTAGCTGCTTCTACATTAAGGGACCGCAGGGCATGGAATATAATATTCTGAAGGGCAAAGGAGATAGGATTACAACCAAGAATCACCTACCCAGCAAAACTGAGTATAATCCTTCAGGGGAAAAAATGGTCATTCAGTGAAATAGAGGACTTTCAAGCATTCTTGATGAAAAGACCAGAGTTGAACAGAAAATTTGATTTTCAAATACAAGACTCCAGTGGAACATGAAGAGGTAAACAGGAAAGAGAAAATCATAAGAGACTTACTAAGGTTGAACTGTTTATATTCCTGCATGGAAAGGTGATATTTGTAACTCATGAGACCTTTGTCAGTATTAGGGTAGTTGGAGGGGAAAAAATTAAATGTACATATATATAGATATAGATAGATAAAGGGCACAGGGTGAGTTGAAAATGAAGGGGTCATATCTGGAGAATAAAATTAAGGGGTGAGAGACGAATATACTAGGAGAAGAAGAAAGGGAGAGGTAGAACAGGGTAAATTATACCACAAAAAAAAGAAAAAACAGAAAAGAAAAGGCTCTTACAGTGGAGGGGAAACGGAGGAAGGTGAGAGGAAATGAGTGAATCTTATTCTCATAGGATTTGACTTAAGGAGGGAATAACATACAAACTCAATTGGGTGTGGAAATCTGTCTTACCCTACAGGAAAAAAGTGGGGGAAGGGGACAAGAGAGTAGGGGAATGATAGAGAGGAGGGCAGATTGGGAAAGGGAGTAATCAGAAGTAAATACTTCTGAGGAGGGACAGGGTCAAAAGAAAGAATAGAATAAATGGGTGGGCAGGATAGGATTAAGAGAAATAGAGTTAGTTTTTCACAGCATGTCTACTATGGAAGTGTTTTGCATAACTGCACATACATAACCTATATTTAGTTGCTTGCTTTATCAATGAGGGTGGGTGGGGAGGGAGGGAGGGAGAAAATTTGGAACCCAAAGTTTTAAAAACACATGTTTAAAAAAAATGTTTTCACATGCAACTGGGAAATAAGAAATACAGGAAATGGGGTACAGAAATCTATCCTGCCCTACCAGAAAACTGAAGGGGAAGGGGATAAGAGAAGGGGGGGAGAGATAGAAGGGAAGGCAGACTAGGGGAAAAAGTATTTAGAATGCATGCCATCTTGGGGTGTGGTGAGGGGTGAGATGGAGTGAAAATTTGGAACTCAAAATCTTGTGGAAGTAAATGTTGAAAACAAAAAAATAAATAAAAATTACCATAAAAAAAAAGACAGATAGGTAGGAGTAGAACAATGTAAGAGCAGCATCACAAAAACTGAAAGAGAAGATGTTAACAAGGAGAAACAAACAATCAACAGTCTCAAAGGCCACAGAAAGGTGATGAAGGATGAGGTCTGAGAAAAGATCATTAGGTTTGGTGATTAAGAGATCACTGGTATCTAGGGAGAGAGGAGTTTCATTTAAATTATGAAATCAGAAACTTAACTATAGAGTTAAAAACGGAGTGAAAGGAAAGGAAGTGGCGGCATTGATAGCAGACAGCCTTCTCAAGGAGTTCGACCAGAGAAGAAAGAAGAGAAACCAAATGATAGCAGAGCTGGATGGATCGAGCCAGGGTTTTTTGAGGATTGAGGGGAGATGGGCATGCTAGTAAATGTCACACAGCTAGTAAATGTCAAAGTGAAGACGACATCAGGTCCTCAGTCTCACAAGTCTAGCATCCTTTCCATCATGTCCACAACACAAGGAAAAAACATTTGACCTCAGACTCAAAAAATCTGCAAAAAAATCTGAATTTCACCTCTGCTACTTAGTAGTCTATGACCATGGGCAAATCATATTACTTCTCTGAGCCGCAGTTCACTCCTCCAGAAAATAGGAATAGAAATAGGAATATATGAATGTTGTGAGTAAAATGCTCTGTAAACCAGAAAGTACAATTGAAATGTGAGCTAATAGTATTTTATGCCAATACAATTAAGGCTTTCCTTAAACCCTAAATCGTTTTCAACTATCCTAGAAAATGAAGATATGCTAATTTGCCTTTTTATTCATTAAAAGTTTTATTTTTTTATTTAAATTTGATATTTCAGCAAGTTATTGTGAATAAAAGGAAAAATATCACAAATACAATAGGCATACTTTAAGTTCTTTTTACCACCTCCTTCCAAAAATATACAAAGGAACAAAAACTTTTATTTCCGATTGATGTATTGACCTCTGTCTGGGGTAAATTACTAGGGTCTCAATTCAAAAATAAATGACATGTTTTTAAGCTCATTTTCCCTGTAAATAATTCCTTCAGAAATATTAGTATCATTGTCTATGTTGGTTAGAAGCCAATGTTTGCTTTTTCATTGTAGAGTTGACAATGTTTGCAGTCCACTGTTTGACTAAGCATACAAACCCAGTCACAAATAAGCAGTGGGTGAATTTTTAATAGCAAATGGAATTCAGTAGTAATGCCTGCTTTCCCCTCCAGCACAATCAATCAGAAATGCATATATGCAGAGTGTTTCCATCCAGGAGAGAACATCCACCACAATAGAGGGCAAGCTGACAGATCTGGAAACCGTGGCACTTTCTATAAATGAATGGGCTAATAGTAACAAGCAACTAATGCTTAGAGGCAACAATGCTTTCTTCAGGTTTTAAAGTGTTAAGCCAAATCACAAAGTATAACATCTGAGCCAGAATTCCTTATGCTTAAGAAGAGAAATGTCCTGGAAAAAAAAACAAGCTTGTAAACACAAGGTTATCACCTTGTGGAAAATGACAACTAAACTGTAGACCAGAGAACTACAGACTCTCAAAATTGAAAGAGACCTTATAGGTCCAATTACACCAATCTAACATCCAGCCTAGAGAGTCCTACGCAGGTAGCTATCCAGACTCTTTTGAAGACCTCCAGTGATAGGGCATTTATTATGTTATGTGGCAGCCCATTCCAACTGTTGGGCATGTGTAATAGCTAAGAAGTTGCTCTTGATAATGAACCAAAATCTTCCTCCCTGTAACTTCCACATATTACTGCTCATTCTGCCCTCTAAGACCAAGTAGAATATATATAATCCCTTTTCTAAATGACAACTCTTCCAATATCAGAAGGCAGTAATCATTCCCACTCTCCCACTATTCCTCCTCCCCCACCATTCCTTTAAAGAATCCTTAAACGATATGGTTTCTAATCTCTTCATTGTAGTGGTCACTGTTCTCTAGATCTACTGCACCTTCAACAATTCAGCAAATATTTAAGTGTCTACAATCTGAAAGGAAATGTGGTAGTAGTTTTGGACTCAGTCAAAGATGAAACCTACTGTGATCTCAGAGAACGTACCAAGCCGTCCTATCCTTTTTTTCCCCCTTTTTTAAGCTTAGATCTTTGATTTTACTGTTGTAGGGAACTCTCTCATGAAGAAATGCCCTATATCAATTCAGATCAGTAAATGTCCTGTAACTTAATAGATTTCGGAAGTTGCCTGGGGCACTGAGAAATAAGGTGACTTTCCCAAGGTCAAACAGATAGATACACATATCTTCCCAACTCCAAAGCTCTCTCAATTGCCACACTACCTCTTAGTCCAACCCTATACCTAAACAAAAAAATCTTCTCTACAATATACCAGACAAATGGTCACACCATCATTTCTAGAAAACATAAAATGAGACTAAATCGATTACCTCCTAAGGCAGCCCAGTCCACTACTGGATAGCTCTAATCATTAGATAAATTTTCCTTATGTCTAACCTAAATTTGTAACTTCAATTCAGTGCTCCCATTTCTGTCTTCTAGGATCAGGTAGAATAAGACTAAACTCTTTTTCCTTACAACAAAAACTCCAAATACTTTAAGATAGCTTACATGTTTCTCCCCCTAAAATCTTCTTTAATCTTGGCTAACCATCCATAAGACCCTTCGATGCCAAATATGGGAATTTATATTTTATCCTAAAGGCAGTGGAGAGGATTATGCTCTAAGTCTTAGTTTCCTCATTTGTGCAATAAGGAGGCTAGACTCTACAATTCCAACTGCAGTAATTAACCAATTCTAATACTGCACGATTTAAGACATTTTACCATCCTCATCCCTCTACTTGGGATGCTGCCCAGCTTATAAATATCTTTCCTAATGTGTGGTTTAGTACTCATCACATTACTCTAGGAAGAAGTCTGACCAGGGCAGAACTAAAAGACACAAAAACCTTTCTCCCAAGAAGGTAAGTGGGGAGGGTGTCGGGAGTCGGGGGGAAATCATTCACTTGGTGGTTGGTCTTGTGAACTAAAGAAAAAATTATAAACTTAGCATGAAAACCATGTAAAAGGAAGATTTTTAGTGGGAAGGAACAGTAGAATCTAAAGCTGAAATAACTATCAGGAAATAATTTTCCTTTCACTTCCACCACTGATTCATTGTCTAGCCTTTAAAATCTGTCTGCAATACATTAGTTAAGGAGAGGATTGATTATAAAGTGAATTATTCCCTCTTTGATCTCTTTAAAAAAAAAATAATCTTCAGGTTGCATATTTGCCACTAGTTTATCAATAACTGCTTTTGGGGAAGCTAGATGGCGCAGCGGATAGAGCACTGGCCCTGAAGTCAGGAGGACCTGAGTTCAAATCCAGCCTCAGACCAAACACTTGACACTTACTAGCTGTGTGACCTTGGGCAAGTCACTTAACCCCAATTGCCTAAAAAAAAGAAAAAAAGAAAAAAAAATAACTGATTTTGAAGACACTATCACTTAACTGAACAATTCAACTGAGCAAACATTCAAGGATGAACCAAATGCAGAACATTGTACCTAAAGTGGGAAAGTTGAAAGAATAAGTAAGATTAGTTCCTTTCCCTGGTGGTAAACACAATCTAGTACAGGGTTTTGACTCATCTGAAAACAACTAAAAGATAGTAATAATACGTGCACAAAAGACATATAACATAACCTTCTTCCATAGAAGGAATTGCTACCTTCACTCTTGCTCTCTGAGTTAGCTCACTCAACCCAATTTGTACTCACATCAGCTGAACTGGGAGATTTCCAGGGAGGAACTGCAATGACTCCAGTACAACACCCGTTCTCTCAAGGTTCTAGGAATAAATAACCCTATTGGGGGGAAGTATATTTCTACTACTATTATCTCTTGTGATTCCTATCTAAACAAAATCAGTCACCATTAACTCTTAAACACAAAATATTTACTTAACAAGAAGACAAAAGAAATGAAAAAGGACCCAGCATCTAATGAGAGCCAATGTTCTGCCCTCAAAAGTCACCTGGGCCAGAGACAAGCTGCTAAAATGTGAGTTACCCAGCACAGGAGAATACTGAGACAACACTGAATTCCAGTCTCCAGGGAAACTGCAACTAAAGGGGAAGGAGTCAGAAAGTGGGAAATAGGGGAATATAAGGAGAGAGAAAAAAAGACTAAAATTATCAAAGATCCCAGGAGGAAAAGTCAGTTAAAGACCTCAAACATAAGCAGTTAAACCAATAGGAAAGCAGATAAAGCCAATAATAGAAAGGAACATGGTCTCCAGATCAGCTAAATGAGTCCAGACATTTAGTAATAAATATAATTAATTAATTGTAAGACAAAGGAAAATTAATCAATATCTGATAAGGCAGATGACCCTATGGATTTGCAAGATAACATGGAACCATAGCAGAACATCCCTGAATGGTTTTAAAGAGAAATAAGAATTGTGAAAGCATAATGTCTGGCTTACCCCACAGAAATAATTGGTAGATGAGAAAACTTTGAATCTATGGTGGCAAGACTCACCAAAGAAATAAAAGAGAGAATAACTGATTGTAAGCATAGACACACAGAAGTGAAGGACAATTTGGAAAAAGAGAAACAAAAAATCAAAAATAATCACATCACAGCTACATAGCATAAAAAAAAGTAGGAATAATCAAAACATCACAGTCTACCCTTAAAACTACCCACCAATGTATGCAGAGCTAATAAAAGAGATCAGACACACACATAGAAATCTGACTGGGAAACACATGAATGGGAAAATCTATGTGATGAAGGTAACTCACAGCTCTCACATGCCTTGATGTCCTTGGTTCCTTCAGAAACAATATGCTAGCTGTACCCCTCCTGGTCTGGACAAATCCCCTCTGGTTCTATTCTCAGGCTGATGAAGCAATGACATACTCTCAACTTATAATCACCATAACAGCACACTGAGAAAGCATTACCCAACTGTAGTGACAGTCCATCCCTTTGAACCACAGAACTGCAAAGCTCTTTATGAGAGCTTATGAGACAATGCTGAGAAGCCCAGGCAGCTCTTCCTTCAATAGATTCTTCTTGGTCCATCCAGCTCCAAACCTCTTCTTGTCTTTCTCCCCCTGATTCTCCCCCTCAAACTAGAAAGGGAAGTACAGTGCAACCAGGTCTCTACAAAAGACTTCACCTCTATCAAGCCAAAGAAGAGCTGGGGGTAATAGGTCAAAGCATAGCCAAGTTCAGCTCTCTTCCAGGGAGCATCCTAGCAACTGCTCCCACCTTTTCTTCGGCCAGTCCACAGCAGAATGGCTCTCTTCCAATCAGTATGGTAACTGAAGCCTTCCTGTCAGCTAACTCTCCTACTGGCAGCATCATCACACTCAGCTGTGCCACAAAAACTGTCTTTCTGCCACTTTTAACTACTGAATTGTTCAGATATCAAAGGAGCAATACCTTCCATAAACAAAAGTGCTATATCAGAGTATAGGAAGAAAATATTTCTATGGATGAGGGGAGATAGAAGGGAGAAGAAGTAAAAAGGTAAGGCTCTGCATAGGACATGGCATGATACAGGCAAGATAAAATAAAGAAAATTTTAAAAGAGTGAGGTTTTCAAATGAGAGAAAAAGACTGAGCAAGTAAAGTAGTGACAGCACAAAATAAGGTTCTTAAAATAATAATTTTGTGGCAGGAAATATCCTCTTTCCAAATTATTGTTTTCCATCAATGACATTGACACTTCTACCCAACCAATTAAATCAATAAGCAATTAGCCCCTTACTCTGTGCCAGGTACCATGCTAAGTGCTGGGACACAAACGCAAGGAATGGAACAATCCCAACTTCCCGGGAGTTTACATTCAAATATGGTAGACAACAAGTACATAGACAAATATATACAGAAAAAAATGGAGAAACTTTATTCCAGGAATGGGGGATGGATATATAAAGGCAGATAAAGTGTCATATGTAAGGAACACAGAGGAGGCCAGTTTGGGTGAATTACAGAGTACAAGAGAAAAAATAGTGTATGATAAGGCTAGAAATAAAGTTCAGGGCTATGTTATAGAGACCATAAAAAATAAACAAAGGTGTTTATATTTTATCTTAGAGTACTTGGGAGCCAATAGAATTGATTGAGTTGGGAAATGACAGGATCAAATCTCTGTTTAAGGAAAAATCATTATGACAGCAATGTAAAAGATAGACTGGTGTGGAGAGACTTGAAGCAGGGAGAACAATTAAGAGGACGTAATAATAATCTAAAAAAGAGGAGATGAGAGCCTAAACTAAGGTAATAACTAGGTAAATAGAAAGAAGGGGTTAAATGTGAGAAAGGGTATGAATTTAGAAATCATAAGATTTAGCAACTAATTGGGGAATGGAGAATAATGCAAAGGTCACAAACTTGGCTGAATGTAAAAATGTGTCTTCAAAAGAAACGGAAAGCAAAGTTTGTTAAGGAGGAGAGTATGGTGAGTGGGCAGGGGGTGGGGTGATGTGGGGAATGAGTTCAGTATTACAAATGTTGAGTTTGAGGTATCTCTGGCATATCATTTAATGAGTAGCTGGTGGCACACTGGAACTCAGCAGAGATAATGGGGCTGGAAATATAGATCTGTGAGACTTCTGTACAGAAATAATGACATTTATATAGAACTTTAACAGTTTGCCAAGTGCTTTACAAATCATATCTCATTTGAGTCTCATAACAACACTATGAGGTAGATACTTCATGGACTATCATCTCCATTTTACAGATGAGGAAACTAATGCTCCAAGAAGATAAGTGATGTGCCCAAAGTCACAAAAGTTAACATCAGGGAAGGGATTTGAACCCAAGTCTTCCTGACTCCAAGTCCAACAAGTACACTATCTATCAGGTCAAGTTGTCTATAATTCATCTATTGTGAAATCCATCTTTATGGCATCATCTGCTAAATAAGAACCCACCAATCAAGAATTAGAATGGAAAGGGGGCAAGTTATCTTGGTATTCAAGAATGCCACAAAGGTATAGAGCTCTAAGAGATTAAAAAAAAATAGTTACGATCAATATGTACAATAATGTCTCACATTTCTATAACAATCCATCAAATTTTACAAAGTATTATATATATACATATATATGTATGTATAGATACAGATTATATAGACATGGCCCTCAGCAGGGATATTTAAGATAATAATAATAGTTAACATCCATTGGCATTAATGTACATATCCTGTTTTTATTGATCAGTGAACATGTTATATCTCACCTGAGAAAGTAAACTCCTTCAAAGTAGGGTCTGTCTCTTTTGTATTTATACCTTTAGCTCCTCAGTGCTTATTTGATGCTTTTTACTAGGTGTTTATTAAATTAAGCAATTTTCCTGGAGTCATACAACTACAAAGTAGCAGAGCCTCTACTCAAAACCTGATCTCCTTACTTTAAGCCCTATGTTCTTTCCACCATAAGGTTCAGCTGTGATTACAACACACACACACATGCAGAAATTTACCTCGCTAGATCTCCTTTATTTATGATGCAATAATCCATCAATCATCAGACTGATTACCAAGTTAGGCAAGAGGCATGAGGCTTAGTCCTACCTATGATGAATCCATTGTCCTACCTTTGTGTTACCTAGGATCAATCAGCATCCCAGACTAAATAAAAGTAAAGTCTTTATCTCCTAAAGAAGATCCTATATCACCTGTAAGGTTATTTCTTAGTTTAAGCTATAAATTCAATGATTATGCCTCCAAGTACACTTGCTGTTGGATCAGACACAGCAACGACTAGATGACTTCTTGGGTCCGAAGAAAGCTGGAAGAATAGGCATGTAACAAGTCAGAATCTGAGAACTGGAAGAAATATAAAAGTTATAGTTCAACTCTCTCTTAAAATAGAGAAGAAAACTGAGGCTCACAAAGGGAAGGCCTTGTCTAAGGTCATACAAATTAATGGTAGAGCTTGCATAAGAATCCAAAACTCCTAAACCAATAGTATTTTCATCATTCCCTAGTAACCCGGTGTTACTTCTTTGTAGGTTTCTAAATTTGAAAGGATTTACACATACATAGAACTGAGCTGCTAGCCTATTAGTTCCAAGAGAGCAGGAATTTTGTACCTTATCTAAATTGGATATATCCTTACTGAACAGCATGGGATTCTTTGGCAGAAAACACTTCATATATGTTTACTCAGTTAAAGACAAATCGCTTTTTGTCTTTGTAACTCCAGTACCTAACATGATACCTGGCAGCACAGCAGGAACTCAATAAATACTTGCTGACTTGAATGAAAATTCAACTGAACCTGTGTTTCATAGTAGGTGGCAGTGCCCTTTTACTTAATGTTTCAATCCCAGCCCGGTCACATGCTAGTCACGGAACCTTGGGTAATTCATTTTACTTCTCTAGATCTCAGTTTCTTCATCTGTAGCATGAGAACTAGGCTCCCTTCTATCTCCAATCGTTCAATAAAAGTCTACATTAAATTCAGAATCAAAGAATCTTAGAGTTGGAAAGGCCCAAGAAATCCTTTCTCCAACCTCTAAGTGAAGCAAAAATCCATTCTTCAACATTCCTCACAGTCAAATCCAGTCCAGGGCCGGAACAATTGAAGTGACTCAGACCTCCCTGAAAATCCTCCATTACATTACCACCCAGTTCTAATTCCAATTTTCACTTCAATCAACAAAAATCAGATACCTTAGACTATCAGTTCAATAAGCCTAGAATGACAGCTTGGAGCCAGATCTGAAAGTCTTGAATGCCAAGGTCACCAATTTACATTTTATTGCAAAAGACTTCAGCTTATGAAAGACTGAAGGTTTCATCTATGAGAAAACAAATTTACAAAATTTCAGGAAGGACAGAATACTTTCAGCTGGGGGAAGGAGAAGGGATGAAATTAGGGAAAGCATCATCTTTTTGTTCGGAATCAGAATCATAGAGTTTTCAAGCTAGAACTGATGTCAAAGATCATCCAGACCAATCTTTTTATTTTACAAGATGAAACAATTGAGGCCCAGAGAAGGAAAGTGAATTAGTTAGTGACAGCATTTGATTTCAGCGTTCCTCATTTCCAACTTAATGCTCATTCCATTCCATAACCACTTTTCCAGTCAGTAGTCAGTTGAGCAATAAAATTGCCTTGTGCTCTACCTTGGCATTGGCCAACAATTATTACAGGGCATATTATATCCTTAGCAGAAACTTTGCTGCCTGCTAATTTTAAAATGCAAACAATAAAATTCATTGCAGAAGCAAAACAGGGCCAATAATATAATTACAGCACTATTCCTATGCAGTCATAGTTAATGCTATTATTTGACATTGCAAGGCTATGTTTTTTTCCCCTGAGTCTCAACAGAGACAAGGTTCACCCTAATTGGTTCCAAAGCACAACCTACCCACAACAATCTTTCCTCAGGACCAGTAATGTTAATTTCCACATGACTGTAAATAGTGTTTGCAAACAATACAAACATGGTAATAAGAGGCTAGGTGGGTAATTAATGTTGTTACAAAGTAGCTTATTTGCATTTTTATTTAAAACGGCCTTCTTTAAAAAGCAGATCAGATTTCTCTTTGCAAAAGGAGCCTTGGTTAAAGAGTACAGCAGTAATTACTCTCTTTAGGGGTTCGTTTATATGTCCTTTAGGGAATTAGAATGAAAAGATAAGCAGAATTATAAAGGAAATCATGTAAAATATGAAATGGACTATAAACACTTAGTGTATTTACCATAAGCTTAGTTTGCCTTCTTCATTAACAGGAATATGTTACAGGCTTACAATACATTCAAACTAATCATGAATGTATCTAAAAAGTAAAACCATCTACTTAAACTTTGTTAAGAAACTCTGTGTATTGTACATAATAGGTACTTAGTAAATATTTGTTTAATTATATAGCAAATCTGGAAATACTACTCCAAGACACCATATGACTCTATGGCAAACTAGACAAAGACACATTCTTTGGTGACCTGTCCCTTATTTTTATAATATTTTCCCCATAATCTGGAATTATTAAAATCCACCTAATCCTTGAAAGCCTAACTCCAATATCACCTAATCCAGAGATACTTTTCTGATCAATCCCTTCCCACCATCTAGAAGTGATCTTTCCCTCTTCTAATTTCAAAAAACTTTATACTCCTTTTACTGTCCTATCATCCTGCCCTAGTCCTACTAATGACTTATCATGGCGAGAAAGCGACATTACACTCTCAAAAGTTTGGGTGCTACACACAAGCTCTGGTGGGTTAGTAAGTTAAAAGTCTTTGACTTTTTTGACATGAACCAGAAATGGTTTATGTGTCTATCATCCAAGAGCTAGCCCAGTAAACTTTATCTAGAGTTACTGCCAGAAGAATGGCCACCAGATGATCAATTTTATTAGATGCAACTACTCAATAAGTCATCTAAAACGAATAATAACAATAATTATGTTTCTAAAAGCATTTTCTATTTTGTTTTTACAACATCCTTATGAGACCGGAACGACTGGTATTATCCCTATTTTGCAATGGAGAACACCGAACACCATAGACATTAAATGACCTGTCCATTGTCACATCGTTAGTATCAAATCTCTATGTTTCTTTACTCCAAATTCTATTCTATTTCTACAGCACATCTCAAACTCATCAAGTCCAAAACAGAACTGAACATCTTTTCCCCAAAAAACTCAACTTTCTACCAAACTTATGTGCATACTATAGTATTTGTCAAATACTATAGCATTACATATATCATACATGCAAATATGGTATATACATGCCATATATATAAATATGTAGTATATATATGCCATATGTAAATAATATAATAATATACTACATTATATATACTATAGTATACAATACTAAAGTATTTGTCAAGCGCACCATCACTCTCCTAGTCTCACAGGTTCGTAACCTTACTATCCCCAATTCTTCCTTCAACTCACACATGAAATCAGTTGCCAAATCTTGCTATTCCCTGTCCCTTTCTAAACACTCACGCATTCATCCCTTCTCATCTGAATCACTAAAATGTCCTCCTAATTGCTCTCCTTATCCCAAGTCCTCTTCTCTCCACTCCAATTCATTCCCCTCAAAGCTGCCAAAGTGATTTTCTTCAAGCACAGATGACCATGCAATTTACCCAATAACTCTACTGACTCCCTACTGCCTCTAGTATCAAATATAAATGTCTTTGCTTAGCTTTTAAAGTTCTTCAAAATTGGCCCTGAGCTATCCTTCCAGTTTCATCATACATTAACCCCTTCTTGAAACCTATCAAATGAAATATGTGTAAAGCGTTGAACACAGTCCCTGCCGTGCAGGAAGCATCTAATAAATGCCTGTTCCCTTCCCATCTCCATAGTCCAGTCCAAAAGGCCTTCCTGTGCTCCTCGTACAGGGCACTTCATCTCCCATCTCCACACCTTTTACACTGGACATCCCATGTGCCTGGAATATACTCCCTTCTCACTCCTACTTCTTGGAATCCTTGGAAGATTTAATTCAAGTATAAGCTTCCACACAAAGTCTCTTCTGATTTTCCCCAACTACTGATGCCCTCCCTCCCCAATTACCTTGTGTTTAACTTTTGTTTCTTTGGTGTTTATTCTGTAAATATTTATATATGCAGTTGAAATTCTCATAAGCAACTTGAGCAAAAACACTTTTAATTTTTTTCTTTATATTCCTAATACCTAGCACAGTAAATCCGATATAAATAGGCACTTAATAAGAATATCTTGATTGATGAATGGACTGACTGACTCATACTGGACATAATACTATTAATTCATAATTGATATCATACTTCGTACTAGATGGTGCATAGAACCCATCTTCTGCACTGGGAAAGGAGCAAAATCATAGATCCTTAAATAATTGAAGTATGCAAATATCATAAAATCATTTGAATTGGTCCACATCTGTATACGTGTGTAATTTTCAGCAAATAGACTATATAAAGGCTCCTAGAAAACAGGATGAAGTCTTATTGGTCTTTGTTTCTCATCCAAGACCCCATACAAAGTAGCTAATAAATGATTCCCAAGTAAACAAAGGGCTAATGTGTTTTATGAGAATGAAGAGAGGAAACACAGTATAGAGGTCTGCAGTGTTTTATAATACTGAAATTTTTTTAAATGAACTTTCAAAAGAAAGACAATATTGGAGCATTCATTTTTCATGTTCCTTTTAGACTGCATCTTTTATTTCTATGTCAGAGAAAGAATATCAACAAAGTAAGGGGAGATATATTTGGTAGTTTGACTTTTCTCTAGGTCTAAGCCATAAGATCTGACCTTTCTTTTCCTCATTAGATCAAAGGATCAAAGGATTTTAGAGCTGGAATGGACAGGAGAGACACCTATGCCATTCCCTTAATTTTGAAAATGAGTAAATTAATGAACAGCGAGGGCAAGGGACATGCCTAAGATCCCAAAGGAACTCAGTAGCACATCCAAGACTCAAATCTAATATAAAAGTAACTTCCTGACTTTAACAGGGGAAGTAACAGCTGAGGAACAAGTATGTAAAAACATAGGTCCTTCACTAAGTCAGGCTATTGCAACAGTCTCTACCCACTATGATTTTCTCTTCTCTCCCTCCCATCTGCTCTTCATTTTTATTCCCCTTTCCTTCTCTGTCGTCCTCCATCCTACTCTCCTCAAGGTAATGTGGCATAGCATAGAAAGAATAGAATCTGAAGTCAAAAAACCAAAGTTAAAGTACCAGCACTGACACTTTTCTAGATGAGCAATTATATACAAAACTCCAATATTCATAATCTGTAAAAGGATGATACTGATAACTCCCCTATAATCCACGTGGTGAAGAAAGCACTTCATTACAAAGCACTTTAGAAATGTAAGTGATTAGCACAGTTTCTTATGCTACCTTTACCCAAATTGGTCTATTCTTCCTCCAAAAAAAAAATTCTAAACTGTGGTTAGTTAAATGTTTCTACATATCTTCTTTTGGGTATGTGCTTCATAAAGCACTCTGCATATTAGAAAAGCCTAACAGATACTTTTCACATCGTTACTAAAAGTAAGATCATAGATTTGTGGCTAGAAGGGTCTTAAGAGGTCATCTAGTCTAACTCCCTCAAATTACAAATAAATAAACCAAGGCCAAGAGAGATTAAGCAATACAGCCAAGGTCACACAGAAAGTGGATAGCAGAGCTTCAAACCCAGGTTCTCTGACTACCAATTCAGAGCTCTTTTCATTGAATTATGCTGCCTTCATTGAAGTCATAATAAGTCCAGACACTTATTGTAGTTCTAAGTACATATCTACCCCATAAAAATTATTTACGCGTTGGATAAAATTCAGATGATGTACTGGTATTTTAAATGCATTCTATGGGTCCTATCTTCATCATTACTGATAACAGAAGTACTGCGAGTGGGATAGCACACAAGACTAAATCAGAAGAAATAAGTTCAAATCTTGGCTCTATCTCCTACTAGTTCTATAACTTATAATATAACAAATTATAGCATCTTGGTGTGCCTTAGCTTTCTCACCTATAAATTGAGAATACCAACAATAATAGTTGATTATTGCAAAGCCTCCGACTCAGTTCTGCATTTGTTTTATTCATGTATCATAAATATCTAAAATAGACCCAAGAGTATTGGATGCCCACATAAAGAAATTGTTAACTATTTAAAATCAATCAATAAACAATCAATCAGTAAACATTTATTAAGTATCTACTATGTGCCAGGTTCCATGTTAAGCATCATCAACACAATAATATAAATAACAATCCATAAACAATGTGGCATTTTTTCAGGAAAAAAATTTAGATATATTATGAACCTACTTAGCCTTAAATCCATTATAATCTCTCCTAAACAGAATTATAGCATCCAAATTTTTAAAAAAGGAGTCAAAACAAAACATTTTATTTAACATTTGATGTACCTGGATAACATAAGGTTCCACAAAATAATAAAAATTTTAAAAAATTAAATAGTTCATCTTGTGGAATATTTCTCCATCAATAACAAAACGTCACTTGGACTCAAGTATAAAATTTTTAACATACAGCAAGGAAAGATAGAGGCTGATGACTTCAAACTTGAATCTGGAGGTCACATTGAACCAGTGGATGAAAGAAATGCCTACAAATGTTCTCCTATAAGCAAGTAGCATTAAGAATAATAAGCTCAAAAAGAAGGAAGTAGTTAAATACATTAAGAGACTTACTGGAGGCAGCTAGGTGGCACAGTGGATAGAGCACCAGCCCTGGAGTCAGAAGGAGCCAAGTTCAAATCCGACCTCAGACAACTAACACTCACTAGCTGTGTGATTCTGGGCAAAATCACTTAACCCCAATTGCCTCACAAAAAATAAAAAGAGAGAGAGAGAAAGACTTATTGGCATCTTGAAATTAAAGATCAATGGAAGAAATGTGTTTAAGCAATTACCAACTTTGCAATACTAGTCTTCTTATATACTTTTTGAAGTAGAAGCTGGACCACCACAGATTTGGAAAAAGTCTTCACAAAAGCCATATAATAACAATTGAACACAAAGTCAATTACCCTACAACAATAAATAAAAGAAAAAAATTTGCTGCAAAAAAAACAAAAAAAAGTGGGAGAAAAAAGTCTGAGACCATGATATACTGGTCAAAAACCTGAAAAAATATTTTGATATTAAGCAGATGTCATTTTTCCATGCAAGAACAAAAGCCAATGACAGATATATGATGTTGGATTTATTGAATGTAACTGTAAGTAGTTGCCCTGAGTCACACAGTTGAGAAGTCAATGTGGCAATATTAAAACTCAAGTCTTCCTGTCTTTAAGGGCAGTACTCTGTCCACTATGCCACCTATTGGCCTTAAAAGCAATAGTTCCCAACATGAGCCAAGAACTCACAAGCCTGAGATTAAGAATTTCATATCCTCACATGGCAACTGGCTTACATTCTAATGATATTAACATGTGCATAATTAGGACTATATAAGATTCCTACATAGTAGATAGGATGTAACATTAGCAGAGAAGGCATTCTCAATTGAGGGGATAAGAAAAGGTGGGCTGCAGGTGAGTCTTAAAGGAATCCCAGGATTCTAAGGGCAGAAGAAAGAAGGAAAAGATTTCAAAAATGTAAGACACCCAATACAAAGCCACGCAGTTAGGTGATGGAATGTAGTATATGAGGAATATCAAGTTGGCCAGTACAGTATAGCATGGGGAAAGGAGCAGAGTGTAAGAAAGCTGAAAAGTCAGAAAGGGAGTAGATTTTTAAGAATTTTAAGTATAAGAGAACTTGATGTATAATTCTAGAAGTAATAGGGAGTCAGCTGAACATTACTGAGAAAACAACATATTACCTGAGGAGCATAAATAATGTGTTATCACAGGGTTGTAAGGAACAATTCATTATCCCTATCTCTTGTACCATCTTTGCTGCTTTAAAGTCAACAACACAAATCAAATCAACAGTCAACCAATAAGCATTTATCAAGCACTTAAACTGTACCAGGCACTGTGCTAAATACTTGAGATGCAAAAAGAAGCAAAAGACCACTCTGCCCTCAAAAAGTTCAGAATTTAATGGGGACAACAACAACAACAAAAAAAATGTACAAACAATCTATGTATGGGAAAAACAGGAAATTATTAACAAAGGAAAGGATAGAATTAAGGGAGCTTGGAAAAGGGTTCCTGGAGAAGATGGAATTTCAGCTGAGACTTAAAGGAAACCAGTAGGTGAAGATAAGAAGGGAGAACATTCTAGGCACGGAGGACAGTCAGAAAACATGGCCAGAGCTGAAAGATGGAGTTGTCTTGTTCGTAATTAACAAGGTGGCCAGTGTCACTGGATCAAAGGCCATATGATAATGAGTAAGGTGTGAGAAGACTGGAAAGGCTGGGGAGCAGGAGATTTATAAAGGATTTTGAATACTAACGTAGCATTTTGTATTTGATTCTGGCAGGGGAAAAGTCACTGGAGTTTATTGAGCAGGGAAAAGAGAAAGGGGGAAGGACCTGTACTTTAGGAAAATCACTTTAAGTAGCTGAAAGGAAGACAGATTGGATTGGAGTGGGGAACGGACTTGAGGCAGGCAAACCCACCAGCAGCTGTTCTAGTAGTACAGACATGAGGTGACAAGGACCTACATCAGAGTACAGGCAATGGCAGAGAAAAAAGGAAGGAACACTTGAGAGATATTGCGAAGGAGAAAATGGCAAACCTTGGCAACAGATTGGATGGGGGGAGGGGGTAAAAGGGAGGAGTCAAAGATGACACCTACTTTGCAAGCCAGAGGGACTTGGAAGAAGTCATTGCCCTCTACTGTAAGAGGGTTGCTGTAGTTGTTTGCTCTCCATTCTTTTTTTTTTTTTTTTTGTGACTAGGCAATGGGGTTAAGTAACTTGCCCAGGGTCACAGAGCTAATAAGTGTTATGTGTCTGAGGTCATATTTGAACTCAGGTCCTACTGAATCCAGGGCCGGTGTTCTATCCACTGACAGCAGGAAGGTGATGCCATGATTTAAGTGATGCAGGGCTGTGCAAAGTTACAAGCCTCCTTAGGGACCATGTGGGTCTAATAGCAAAATATAGATCAGGATGACTGGAGATAACCCCAGAAGCAGTGGGAGACCTTGGCCTTTCCCAGGTCCCAGTTTGACTGAGGCAATTCCCATTCAGTCATTAAGTTTAGGTAAGAAATGAGACAAAGAATGGCCTCTTTTACCTAGTAAGAAAAAAAAATAGCAATCTGGGAGGGGAAAAACCTCAGGGTTTCTGCCCAAAGAGGAACAATTGCTATTTACATTCACTCTGAGCTATCAGGGCCCAAATAATGACCAAGTGGGACTTGGTCTGGGACCTATTATTGGCCAATCAATGACAGTCAGAGTGATTTGGGTTTTTAAGAAAGAAATCTAGCCAGTAAACTCTAAGATATCTTGTGAGGTTTCACCAATCAAAATTTACATTCTTTTGGTCAGAGCACCTGCAGGTAAGGGTATGATAGGGAAGGAGGAAGGGAAGGGAAAAGGGAAAAGGGAAAAGGGAAGGGGAAGAGGAAAGGGGAGGAGAGAAGGGGAAGAGGGAAGAGGAGGAGAGAAGGGGAAGAGGGAAGGGGAAGCAGGGAAGGGAAAGGAGAAGGAAAGAGGAAGGAGAAGAGGGGGGGAGGAAGGGAGGGAGGAAGGAAAGAAGGAAGGGAGGAAGGGAGGAAGGAAGGAGCTCTGTTGCCCAACTGGAACTGGCCTGTTGAGTCGCCAGTGAGGCAGCTCCTACTACTCACAGGTTTTGTGTTTGTCCTTCGTTCTCAAAGAGGACCGTGACAACAGGAAGGTGATGTCATGACTTGCAAGTGAATTGGATTAAAGTGAGGGAGGGCTGTACAAAGTCACCAGCCTCACTTTCTCCTCTGCAAGGTGGGAGACAGGGAGGATTTAGGGAGAAAGACAGCGAGTTCCATTATGGATATTTTGAGTTTAAGATGTCTACTGGACATTTAGTTCAAGATGTTTGAAAGGCAGTTGGAGATACGAGTTTGGAGGTCAGTAGAGAGGTTGGGGCAGGATAGGCAAATTCGAGACTTATCAACACAGAGATGGGAGATGGTGATTATATCCATGGGAGCTGATGAGATTATCAAGTGAAGTGGTAAAGAAGGAGAAGAGGGTCCAGTGCAGAATACTGTGGGACACCTATGGTTAGAGGGCATGATCTGGATGAGGATCCAGCAAAAGAGATGGAAAAGGAGCAAGAATTTATTAAATACCTACTATATGCCAGGTACTGTGTGTGCTAAGTGCACTAAATACAAAAAAAAGGCAAAGAACAGTCCCTGTGCTCAAAGGAACCCACAATCTAATAGGGGAGAAAACATGAAGACAATTACACACAAACAAGATCCAGAGAGGATAAATTGGGGACAATCACAGCATTAAGGGGGATCAGTAAAAGTTTCTTATAGAAGGTAGAATTTTAGTTGAGACCTGAAGGAACTCAGAAAAGCTAGGAGCTGGAGATTAGGAGGGAGAGAATTCCATGCAAGGGAGACAGCCAGTGAAAAATCCCCAGAATCAGGAAATGGAGCGTCTTGTGTGAGAAAGTACAACTAGGCCAGCCTCACTAGATTGCAGAGTGTGTGTCAAGGAGTAAGGTTCAGGAAGACTGAAAGTAAGGGTTTCAAACATGTCTCAAGTCCCCATTTCTAAAATAAATAAAAATTTTAAAAAACTTTCACCATACCATTCTACCCCCTCAAACTACTATCCTAATCTTCTCTCTTTCTCACCCAAATTCCCAGAAAAGCTCTCTATACTTAGTGCTTACACTTCCTCATTCACTTCTGAACCTTTTACAAAGTGGCTTCTGGCCTCATCACTCAACTCAGACTGTTGTCTTCCAAGTTACCAAAGATTTTTACAACCCCCACTCTGACAGTCTATTCTAATCCTCATTGTCCTTGCCTTTTCTACAGCATGTTAACACTACTGACTATCCTCTCCTCTTGCACCCTCTCCTGATTGCTCCTCAGGCTCCTTTGCTAACTCATCATGCATATCATACATCAGAGGGGTCAACCTTGTGACCCCCTGGGCCTGAAGTGCTGCCTGAACCAGATTAAAATGTAATTGGGAAACATGTAATAAAATAAATAAAAATAAAATACCACATAGATAATGTTAATTTGAGGTTTTCTAAATCAATGTGCCGCATGCAGGGATCCATTTGTATTCTAGTATAACATCATTGTCATATACTGCCTGGGTTCCTTTTCTCTCTACAAACTCTCGTTTTAAAATGTTTAATTTAATCAACAAACATGGTTTAATTATCAATTCTACATAGATGACTCAAAGATCTATATAACCAGCCACAGTTTCTTTCCTAAGCTGCAGTGCCAAAGCAACAATGGCCTATTAAACATTGGAAAATGGACATCTCACATAAATCTCAAGCATGACTTGTCCAAAACAGACATCTTTACCCCAAAAGTTCTACCAAACCTTCCTCCACTGAATTTCCCTAATTACGTTGAGAATTCCACCATTTTCCCGGTAACTTTAGTGTTTGTCTCAACTCTTCACGCTCACTTCTCTCACATATTCAGTCATCTACCAAAATTTGCCATTTCTATCTCTTCAGCCTTTCTCACATTCATCTGCAGCTTACTACTCACACAGCCACCATCTTAGTTGGGGCTCTCATCACCTCTTCTCTGCACTATTATATCAGTCTCCTGACCTCTAGTCTCCCTGTATTCTAATTCAGTCTCCACACAATTGCCAAGCTGATTTGCCTTAACACAATTCTCACTATGTCAATCCCACAGACAACAAACTCCAGTGATTCCCCTGCTGCCTCAAAGATTAAAGGTAAATCTGTGTTTTTAGCTTCTAAAGCCCTTCATAATCTGGCTCCAACCTATCTTTCTGCTTCATCATGTGTTATACCTTTCCAGCAGTCTATGATTCAGTCAAACAGGCCTTCTCTCTGCTCCTCACATAGGGCACTCCATTTCCCACTAGCAGTGGCCATCACCCATGCCTAGAATGTACTCCTTTCTTTGCTCTGCCTCTTAGAATACTTTACTTACCCTTGTTTTATGTCACAGATGCCTTTAGTAGTCTAGTAAAGCCTATAAAACCCCCTTTCAGAATAATATTTTTAAATTCACAAAATAAAATACATAGGATTACCAAAGAAACCAATTTTAATGAATCAAAATATTTTTAAAAAATAAATAAATTCATATATATCCCAGTTTAAGAAATCCTCTTCTACACAAAGCCTTTCTTGATTCTCCCCATGACTAATGCCTTCCTTCCCTAATTACTTTGCGTAACTATCTTGTGTTTATTTTGCACTTTATTCTATACCTCTTTACATATGTAAATGGCATCTATATTATCAGAATGGAAGCTTCTTGAATCCCTAGTAGCCAGCACAATATCTGACCTGGCTAGTAGACACCTAATAAATGCTTGCCAATTGTTGACTGATTATCAAATTATCAAATATTGAATAAGCTACCCCAAAGTACCATAGTTGCTACACACCATTTATTGATTACCATAAGGCCTTTGGCTCAGTTCTGCATTAACGGTTTATTCATGTGCTGTAAATAGCATGAAAAAATGTTCTCTATTAAAAAAAAACCCAATGCAATAACGTCAAGAGCAATTGATATAAAATATGGTAACTTTCAAGAGACAGTTTAAGCACATTATAGTTTTGCCTTGCCTTAAGCCCATTATGAGCTCTCCTAAATGGAACTACGTATGGCTTCCAAGTTAAAGAGGAAGAGTTACCAAAACATCTTATTAATGACAAATATTCTGGGCCAGGCCAAACCTACATCAGTCCATCAATTTGGGCTTGGGAGTTAGAATGCAATGAGGCATATTTCGACTATAAAATGCAATAAAAACAACTTTATTGACAATAAAAGATTAAATGAATACAATTCTTAAAGTTAAAAAGATATTAAGATAAAATACCCCTCCTATCCACCATAGCAGTCATGCAGTCACCGTGGCAATCATGACACTAAGTCAGGAACACATTCCTTGAAGGTCAATAGTTGCTATTCAAAACCTCTGTTTCCAGCTCCCCCTAACCTGGGCCTTTCCTGACTCAAGCAGCAGTAAAGCCAAATGCTCTCTTCACCCTACGCCTCTAAAGGAAAAGCTCAGCCTATATAAAACAGGTGCTGCTCCTACTATATGGAATTACCACCTCCCACCTTGAAGTCAAAGTCCCAAAAAATTTCAAGGGGAGCTTCCACCACTAAAGTAACTTTAAATGCACCAAGAAACCACTATATAATAAGAGAACTCTCTTCCTTCATGGGGAGGACTGATTTATCAGAATCTAGGTAGGACATCCAACCCTAATAATTTGGAATATGATGACAAAACTGCTGTTGTAAAAGTCCATTCTAAAATTCAAGTATATCAGGGAATGGAGGAAAGGAGGGAGGGAGGAAGGAGCATTTACATAGCACCTACTGTGTGCCAGGCACTGTGCAAATATTGTTTCATTTGATTCTCACAACCCTGCAAGGTAGGTTCTATTATTGTCTTTATTTTACAGTTAAGGAAACTGAGGCAGGCAGAGGTAAAGCAACTTGCCCAGAATCACATGGCTACTAAGTGTCTGAGACAGATTTGTCTGCAGGCTCTCCAAGCCTAGGGCTCTATCCACTGTGTCACATACCTGCTAGGTAGAAGAATCTGCAAAGAAGAGTGTCACAAAAACCTAGAGAAAAAAATGTGTATCAGGGAGAAAAGGGTGACCATATCAAAGGCTGCAGAGAGATCATGAAGTTTAAAAATTGAGAAAAGGTCATTACATTTGTCAATTAAGAGATCAAAGTAACTTTGAAGAGAGCATTTTCAATTAGATGATGAGGTTGGCAGCCTCACTTCAAAGAATTAATGACGTGAGAGGACAGGAAGTGGAGGCACCCACTGGAGACCATCCAATCAAGGGGTCTGGCTACAAAAGAAGGGAGTCTCTTTCTGTTGTTGTTGTGTCCTCAGCACTTAGCCCAGTGCCTGCCACATGGTAGGTGCTTAATAAATACTTGTGGAATTGACTTGACCTGTTGCTTACCTGTCCAAATCTGTTTTCTCCAGGCCCCAGACCACTCAGATATATCACTAAACAGTCAGAGCAAATAAAATTCATGTCTGCCCTTATCTTTCAAGACTCACATGTCAACTATTGAGATCATACATATGGAATATAAAATTAAGGGGTGAGAGAGGATTATACTGGGAGAAGGAGAAAGGGAGAGGTAGAATGGGGTAAATTATCTCACATGAAACAGACAAGAAAAGGCTGTTACAGTGGAGGGGAAATGGGGAAGGTGAGAGGGAATGACTGAATCTTATTCTCATAGGATTTGGATTAAAGAGGGAATAACATACACAATGGGGTATGGAAATCTATCTTACCCTACAGGAAAATAAAGGGGGAAAGGGACAAAAGAGCAGGGGAATGATAGAGGGGAGGGCAGATTGAGGGAGGGGATAATCAGAAGCAAACACTTCTGAGGAGGGACAGGGTCAAAAGAGAGAATAGAATAAATGGGGGGTAGGATAGGATGAAGGGAAATATACTTAGCTTTTCACAACAGGACTACTATGGAAGTGTTTTGCATGACTACACATCTATAACCTGTATTGAGTTGCTTGCCTTTTCAATGAGAGCGGGTGGGGAGGGAGAAAGGGAGAAAATTTGTAACCCAAAGTTTTAAAAATGCATATTTAAAAAAAATTGTTTTCATATGCAACCAGGAAATAAGAAATACAGGAAATGGGGTATTGACATATATCCTGCCCTAAAGGAAAATAGAAGGAGTAGGGGATAAGAGAAGGGGGGGAGAGATAGAAGGTAGGGCAGATTAGGGAAAGAGGTATACAGAATGCATGCCATCTTGGGATGGGGAGAGGGATGAGATGGGGAGAAAATTTGGAACTCAAAATCTTAAGAAAGTGAATGTTGAAAACTAAAAATAAATTAATTAAAACTTAAAAAAACAAATAAAGATAATTTTTAAAAAAAGAGATCATACATAGCACTGCCTATTGAAAGGATTTGCCTAGAACCCCATAGCCTCCTCCTCCTCCTCCTCAGAACTGCCCAAGTCTAGTTATATTTACCACTCTCATAATGTGCAAAGCACTTTCATCAGTGAACCAGGCAGAACAATACCCCTCAAAAGCAAAGTCCTCAGATGCAATAGTCTATTAGGGTAGCTAGCGGGAGAGGCAATGCACTAGAGATTGGACTAAATGTCTCAGCCTAGAGCAGATTCACATCCTAATCAGGAAGATCACTACCTCTGGGGGGTGCCAGGCAAGCACAATGTTATCTAAACAGTTCCATTTAACAATGGAAATCTCTTATGCTATATCCACTTTATTAGAGGAGTCATTGGGCACTTTACAAATATTATCTCACTTGATCCTCACAACAGCCCTGGGAGGTAGGTGCTATTATTCCTATTTTACAGATAAGGAAATATCACATTACCTCCTACATTATCTTTCCAACTAAAGAGTATGAATTTCTTTCTTATACATCTTCAAAAAAAATCCTTTTTCATCCCTTTGGTCACTTTAGCTACATTAATTTAATATACACTGACATTTTAAAGTATTTTCTGCTTTTATTAAATTATATGGAAAATAACTAGTAGGAAAAGTTCTATGAAAAGTAGCTTTTAATCAACGGAATAAGAAACTAAACACTCCCAAGTTCTCATAACCCTGGTGAGGAATTATAGTGAACAAAGTGATGCAATATTAATTAAATTCTTGGAAAGTATTCATAATGCTTAATGGAAATGGAAACCTTATGAGGTCTAAAATGCATGGAAAACAGCTATCATGTCTGTTACATACACTTGAATTTACCCACTTTAGGTATCTATTTAAATTCTATCATTGTAATCATATAAAATGTAGCACTTGGAGAATAAATTATTTAAGAAGGGAAGTAACACATAAATTTATCTTATAAGCAATGATATTAAATGTGTTGATGTGAAAAAAATAGTAGATTTAAAATAGGAAAACCTAGATTTATAACCAAACTCTTCCACTTGACTAACCCCTAACCCCTCTCATAGCCTAGGTTGTCCAATCTGGAAAATAAGGATGACAATACTTTCTGTACTTTCCCAATGCTGCTATCATGGAAAGACGTTGTAATCTGTAAAGTATTAGAGAAATGTAAGCTATTCTATTTGAATTATTTGTGTATATGTCTCATCCCCCTACTAGATTTTATGTTCCTTCTTTATCCTCCACCTTTATATTCTAGACCCAAAGTCCAGCCTCTGCAATTCACGTTTGTTGAACTGAATACCAACTGTAACAATAAACATTTAACACTTCTCCAAGACTTTATAAATTATACCAGGCTTTCCTCATAACAACACCATGAGGTAGAGAGTATAGTTTCATGGGTTTTATGCCTTAATTGGTATAGGAAACTCTCAGTGAAGAAACTCTACAAATGCAAATCTTCAACTACTCCATGACTTCCATTCTTAAGGAGTTGCCCTGGGCACTGAGGAGTTGAGAGACTTAACCATCTAGTCTATATTTGAGGCAATACTTCAACCCAAGTCTTCCTGAATCCAAAGCTGATCCTCTATACTCTATGTCACACTGCACAAAGATAATTAGACTCATTTTATAGCTGAGAAAACCAAATGTCAGAAAGGTAATATCTGGGGGAAATTTGGTGAACTAAAAATGCAGTATTACTTAACAGTATGGTAAGAATAACCTAAAAAGTTAGAATATATTATGAGAGATCTTGGACTGACAATGTCCAGAACACAGGAGGTGTTCTGATGATAATCAACAAGCATGTCTTCAGTGCCTGTTATGTACCAAGCACTATGCTAATAACAAAGTAAGGCAAAAGACAATCCCTGACCCTGTCCCAGTCAGACCACATCTGAATCATTTTCTTTAGTTCTTGGCACAAAATAATAGGAAAAACTTGAAGTTGGAGAGTCCTAGAGGAAAGCAACGAAGGAGGTGACATACCTTGAAAGCATATCATAAAGAAGTAAAAATCTTACTTAAACTTTATGAAAATGCTTTATTCTAGACTCTGGGTCACGTGAAGAACAAAAGGGAAGACTAGAAATTTTTTATATTCCCTACTATAGAAGAAAGAGGAAGAGGAAAAGAGGAAGGAGAGAGAGGAAGAGACCAAAGAGAAGGATGACAGGGTAGAAAGGGGGGAGGAGGAGGAAGAGAAGAAGAGGAAGGGGAGGGAAATGGACAGAGGACTGGAGGGAAGAGAAAGAGGAGAAGCAGAAGAAGGAAGAGAAAGTAGAAGAAGCAGAAGAAGAAAGAAGAAGAAGAACAAAAAGAATCATATCTATTTCTGTGCGGTCCAAAAGCAAGCAGTTACCTAAAAAGGTCACAGTTTTCTGAACTGCCAGTGAAGAATAAAAAACTTTAAGATGTTCAATCAGTATCCCTCCCCCACCACCCTCTGCACTAAGGCAGGGTGCACCAACCACCTCTGAAAATATAAAGAAGAGAGAAAACTTGGGGGGGGGTGGAGAAGGGCACCATATTAAGGCTATACCTGGTGAGAATAGGCTTGGAATCCGGCTGGAGTAAGTCATACTGCCCTACCTCCCTCATCAAGAAGCCATTTATAACAGGGACCAAGGCTAGTAAAAAGCAAATTCTCCAAAGTCAGAGGAAGCTAAGAAAGCATTAAGGTACGCTTCTGGTAACAACACCATCAAAGGGCAAGGAGTTGAAAAGGGAGCAATAGGGGAATGAATGTAAGGGGAAAAGACAGAAAGGAATGGAATAATAAATATGAATAAAAACAAATGAGCTCAAGATATAATCAAAAATTACATGCACCACAAAACCTAAGCCTAATTATCAGTGAAACAGAGACATTCAAATAAGTGCACATGTATCACAGGGTTGTTGCAGGGATCAAAGATAAGATATGTAAACATATATATGTACATATACATAATATATGTAAACCCCAGAACCCTATGTAAACTGAAGTTATTGTTGTCATCATTGTAAATTAATCTCTCAAGTGTATTCAAGATTGTGTCACCTCCAAAAAAAGGTTTCCTCAAGGTATTAAAGAAAACTACAACAACAGCAACAAGGAGACATTCAATAAAAGCAAGGAATGAGAGGTAACAGGGAAGGGGGGAGGAGGGTGTGGGGAAGATAAAAGCCAACTGTTGAACTTGCAAACACTCCAAACAACAGAAACACAAAAAAGGTAAATAACTACAACTACCAAACTACCAAGGACTGAACAAGGAAAAGGAAAAAAAAAACTAGAAAGAGAAAGACACCAATTGGGTTAGGTAAAAAAAAAAAAAAAACCAGCAATTACTAAGAGGTGTCTTATGAAAAATACTTAAGGAGATAAAAATAAAAGCAGAATTAAGGAAATAGGAGTAGTGACAGTTGGGAAATAGGCTTGAAACATCACGGATTAAACTACAAAGCCCACATCAAAGGTGAAGCAATGTATTTTGTGGCACTAAATTATAGAATGGGAGAGTGAAGGTAGAGGTGGAGGTGGGAGGAAAATGTGGGATGTCCCCTAATCTAGTCCATAGGTTAACAATAAAAGGCAAGAAGAGGGCAAATGAGTAGAGTTGGGAAGGAAGGGATTCTAACATGAGGGAGACAGTGGGAGATCTTGACTCAATGGGGGCAAGGGTTTCACCGAAGAGCACTCTCATAAAGGAAAGATATATTCTGTAATGAGAGACAGTAACTTTATAATGAGTCTGCTCTTCAAGAGAGACTTCTTCTTATTCCCCAAATGATAAATGGTCAAAGGATATGAACAGGCAGTTTTCAGAAGAAGAAATAAAAGCTATCAACAGCCATATAAAAAAAAAGCTTTAAATCACTAATAATTAAAGAAATGTAAATCAAAACAACTCTGAAATACCATTCCACACCAATCAGGTTGGCTAACAAGACAGAAAAGGACTGGAGGGGACATGAAAAAAATAGGAACATGAATACACTGTCTGGGCAGCTAGGTGGCAAAGTGGATAAAGAACTGGGCTTGGAATCAGGAAGACTCATCTTGAGTTCAAATCCATCCTCAGACACTTACTTACAACTTACTTACAACTCAGGCTGTATGACCCTGGGCAAGTGACTTAACCTTGTTTGCTCAGTTTCCTCATCTGTAAAATGAGCTGGAGAAGGAAATGGCAAACCACTCCAGTATCTTTGCCACTAAAACCCCAAACAGGGTCATGAAAAGTTAGACACAATTGAAATGACTAAACAGCAATACACTATTGATAGAAAACAATTTGGAACTATGCCAAAAGGGGCTGTAAAAATGTGCATATCCTTTAACTTGGCAATACTGCTACTAATTCTGTGTCCCAAAGAGATCAAAGGAAAAGAAAAAGGATCTATATGTATATAAAAAATACTTATAGCAGCTCTTTTTTATGGTGGCAAACAACTGGAAATCTGAGGAGATGCTCATAAAAGTTGTGATATGATTGTGATAAAATAGTATTGTGCTCTAAGAAATGATGAGCAGGACGATTTCAGAAAAATCTGGAAAGACCTGTATGAGGTGATACAAAGTGAAGTAAGCAGAACAAGGAGAACATTGAACACAGTAACAGCAATATTGTAATAATAATCAACTGTGAGAGACTTAGCTACTCTGATCAATAAGATGATCCACAATAATTCCAAAGGACTCATGAGGGAAAATGCTGTCCATCTCCAGAGAGAGAACTAATGAAATCTGAATGCAGACAAAGCATTTTTTTTTTTACTTTCTTTACTTTCTTGCTTCTTTTTCCAACATGGCTAATGTGGAAATATGTTTTGCATGACTTCACATGTATAATAGGCATCATACTTCTTGACTTTTCAGTGGGTGAGAGAGAAAAGGAGAGAATTGAGAATGGAATATAAAGAAAAATTTTTAAAAGAGAGATTGCTTCTTCTTAAAGAGTACTGTGCCTCCATGAACAATGTCTTCCCTCAGGAAAAAGGAAATTGGAGCTCAGAGTTCCTAGGGGAAAATGGCATCCAGAAGAGTGAGAAGGGATGTGGTAAATGGGAAACATGGTAAACAGAAAATAAAATGATCATGGGGAGGATAAGTGGTAGAATAGGACTACACAATCTGAGAGACAGGGAAGTGTGCTACCATTGGGCAACACTTCCCTCCTCATTATCTCCCCCATTAATTGACTCTTCTAAGAGAGAGGCACAAGGGAAAAAAGGGGGTCCAGTAGAGGGCTATAAAGGCCATAACAGACATAGTGAATTGGGTTTTAAAATTAACAGTAACAAAGCAAACTATGCTTAATTTTCTGCACATTTTCATGTAAATTGTATAAAAGCATTTGTGTAATCTGAATAAATGAAGGGAAAATGCAAGAGAAAAAAGAAAATGCTTTGTTCTAGAAAAACTATGGGTTATTTTGTGGTATAGTGTGGAAAGAGCTGTCTGGCTCTGGGTAAGTTGTTTAACTTCACTGAACCTCAGTTTACTCCTCTGTGAAATGAGGTCTCCTTCTTCCAGCTACAACATTTTATAGTATCCTAAATCTATTTCTTACAGCAAGTTCCAAGGATTTCTCTCTGTGAGTGCTTGAAATGAACTGCAACCACCTCCAGGGAGAGTCTAAGGGGAGTCATATGTAAACATCCTGATACCTGGCAACCAGTTATTGTTGAAAATATCTACTGGGAGTATGGATATTTTTCTCTTTAAGATGAAAACAGAGTTTTTGTATATCTTAAAACTCAGCAGGAAGATAAAAAAGGGAAATTCCATTTAAGACAGAACTAAATAATTAAAAAGATATTAATCACTCCTGGTTAGGTAATGCCAATATAATAAAAATGAGAACACTAGCTAAATTAATTTCTTATTCAGTGCCTCACCAAACTACCAAAGGACTACTTTACAGAGCTAGAAAAAGTAATAACAAAATCAATCTGAGGAAACAAAAGGTCAAGAATCTAAAGGAAAATAATGGGTGGAAAAGTGTGAAGGAAGGAAAGGTAAAAGAATTTTAATTATTTTTAATTAACAATTTAGGAAAAGGGGAAATAATTTTTAAGAATAGAAGGATCTTTTCGTACCATATCTCAAATTACTACACCAAGCAGTAGTAATCAGAACTACTTGGTACTGGTTAAAAAACAGAAAAGTTAATCACTGGAACAGATGAGGAACACAACAGATACAGGATGTTCCAAAAGTTAAGGCTTTTGGAACACCCTATAGAAACATACAAACATAATAAAAGCATTTGCCCTAAGGTTAGGAAGGGCTGATTTCAAATTCCACTTCTCATATCTACTAGGGGCACCATGGACAAATCATTCACCTCTCAATACTACCACGCAATTCTCTAAGGACTCTAAGTTATGGAGAAGGTGCCAAACTATATGGGTAGAAGAAGTTCCTCACTAGCAGCTCTTTAAATTGGGTCTAAAGCAACTCACCTGTTACTTTTTTATCCATGGTACCAACAATCCTTTACAAGTTATCTTTCTGAATACTGTGGATTGTTCACATCTGCTATATAATTCAGACTTGGTTTTACAGTGGTTTCATTACCAACCATAAAAACTGTAACAGTGGAACTGTATAAACAAACTGAATAGTGTTTTTACTGTAAAACATGAATGTAATATAAATATTTGTCTTTGCCTTCTCTCAGCATCTGTAATGAGAGCAGAAAATTCATGCCATATGTTTATAGTACAAGTAAAAATAGATTTCCACAATTCATCCATGTGGGTGTCAGTTAAACTGTTTAATGTTTTTAATTCATCCATTTTCCTTTGCAAGTAAAGTTTCCACAAATCATATAACCTTTAGAATTGTCAGCTGCTAACTTCATTGTTTTTAAAAGGTGTACTTGCCAAAATAAGAATGCTGTCAGGGACTAGGTTAAGTGCCAAATTTCAGGGGGCCCCACCCAAGCAAAAAAAAAAATAATCAAATAACAATGACCCAGTAAGCCTGATCCTTGCTGGAACACATAAAGGTGACATTTTATAGAAAGCCTCCATCATCTCAATTCCCTCCTGGGGCGGGGGGGGGGGGGGGAAGAAGGTACTCATGCCTGCTACCTTACCTATCTCCTCAGTTTCTCCAGTCCCAATTACAAAACCTGTCAACAGTATAGCTATCTGACCCACAATCCCTACAAACCAACCATTCCAACTTCAATTTCTTCCCTTTCTGCCCTTTCAAATAAACTACCACTGATAGTATTTTCTCAATACTCACACTACCTTCCCCTCCCGTTTCAACAGAAACAAATCCCCATGTAGTCCTCTATTCTAACTTTGTGGCTTCGGCATTTGCCTATTTGACCAAAATTAGCCATATCTTCCACTCCTTAATATTCAGTCACTAACCAAATTGATTTCTACCTGCTGGAAGAAATCTCTATTATCTAGATCACTCCCAGGCTAGATCTAGGCCACCTATATTGTCAATCCAGGTACTGACTATGATAAGACTAAATGATTTTCTTCCAAAAAAGAACTTTTTAAAACTTAATTCAACAAATTCAATTCAATAAATATTTATTAAGCACTTACTGAAATATTATTATTATGATACTGAAAAAAACACAATTGTGCAAATTTAAATATAAAACCACTTCACAGAGAGTTTCAAAAGTAGCTTTACTTTGAGCTAAAACAACTACAGAACCTTAAATTTTGAAAACTGTGAAATCATATATCTTTCTACAGTCTTATTTCCAAATTTAACATGCAGAAATTGAGCATATTAACCAGAGTCAGTGTGGTACAGGGAAAAGAGTGGTAGATTTTGGAGTCAGAGGGATTGCATTCAAATCTAGGTGCCATCATTAAATACCCGCATGATTATTAACTGCTCTGGGCCTTGGTTTCCTCATCTGCAAAATGAAATGAATGGTGTGGTTGACTTCTAAGATCCTTTCCATCTTTAAATATATGACCTTACGACGTTATAAGTAAATTCTACATTCTGGATACCTTTTTAATATGGTTTCCTCCCCAAGGGTTCCTGTTAACCATGAACAGATCAGAATTTAGATGGACATCTTCTAGGAAGGGGAAGCAAAGAAGGATTTATAAAGTCTATTATGTGCCAGGCACTGTGCTGAGCACTTTAACGATACTAATGTAAATAAACTGCAATAATAAACACTATAAAGCATTTAGAACCATGCCTGACACAAAATAAGTCCTTAATAAATGTTTTTTGAATTGAATATTAATGTTAACTGTTTGATCCTCATAATAACCCCAGGAGGTAGGTGCTATTATTAACCCTAATTTTACAGCTGAGAAAACTAAGGCAAACAAAGGTTAAGTATCCTGCCCAGGGTCACAAAGCTGGTAAGTACCTGCGACCAAATTTGAACTCAGGTCTTTCTAACTCCAGGCCCAGTGCTCAATCCACTTAGCCACCTAGCTGCCTAATCTTCTGTCTTCCAATCAAGCGTTCCTTGCCACTACAGCACACTGAAGCTGTGCTACATTTGTTATTCTAAAATAAAATCTATACAGGAATTATCTGCCTAATGTAATTAATTAGTTCTTCAAAAATTATGATAGCAATGAACTAATCACCAAGCATATACTAAGCAGCACCTGTGAGTAAGTCTCCATGTTAGGAATGGGGTGGGGAGGATGGGGGAGGTTGATGAAGAGGGAAAAAAAATCCTTATTCTGAGGGAATTTACATTCTATTAAGGCAAACAATCTGTATATATATGTAAACAAAATATGAAATAAATATGGGGGGGGGGGGGGGGACTGAGACAGGGTATAGAAGGTGGCTTTTACTTCAGCTTTGAAGGAAATTAAGGTTTCTAAGAGGCAGCAGTGAATAAGGTGGGAATTTTAGACAAAGGGGACTGTCTTGCAAAGAAAACGGAATCTCTAGTGTGAAGAAAAGCAAGAAGACTAGACTGGTTCAGCCAAAACACAGAACACATGCAACAGAGTAATGGAAAATAAGTCTGAAAAAGTAGGTTGGGATTAAGTTATAAAGGGCTTTAAGGGCCAAACATAAAAGTTTGTATTTGATCCTAGAAGTAAGGCTAGAGTTTACCGAAGTGAAATGACAAAAACTGAACGATGCTTTAGGAACAATTATTGTTTACGAACCACACTGTGAATGACAGATTGGAGAGGTGAAGAGACTGGAGGCTAGGAAACTAACTACAGAACCATTACTGTAGCCTGAGAAAAAGGACAAAAGAGACTAAATTAGAGCAACAGTCTTGTGAGTGGACAGAAGGTAACAGATACAAGAGATATCATGGAAGTAGAATGATTAAGATTTGGAAATCATTTGGATATGCAGGGTAAGAAAGAATGATTTGTCCTGAATGATACTGAGATAGAAATCCTGAATGCCTTGAAGGATGTTGGTACTCTTGATAAAAATAGGTGAGTGTGGAAAAGGGATGGGTCTAAGGGAAAGGATAATGAGTTCTGGTTTTGATATGTTAAATTTAAAATGCCAATGGGACATCCAGTTGAAAATGTCCAACAGGCAACTGGAGATGTAGTACTGAAGTTCAGGAGAGATATGGATATGTAGGGCTGGATATGTAAATATGGGAGTTATCTGCAAAGAAATAACAACTGAGCCCATGGGAAATGATGAGGTCACCAAAAAGAGGGAATATCAAGAAAGACAAGAAGCCAGGACAAAACTCTATGGAACACCCACAATTGGTCAAGGATACAAAAAGATGATGATCTAGGCAAGGAGACTAAGGAGCTGTCAGACTGGTAGGAAAAGAACAAAGAGAAAGCACTGTGAAAAAGGAAGGAAGGGAGGAAGGAAGGAAGGAAGGAAGGAAGGAAGGAAGGAAGGAAGGAAGGAAGGAAGGAAGGAAGGAAGAAAAAGAAGACAGTCAAGAGTGTTAAATGCTGCAGAACAACCAAAAAGAAGAATGAGAAAAGACTATTGTATTTAGCAACTTAAGAAATCAGTGATAACTTTTGATATGGTTTGACAGAGAGATGACAGACAAAAAGTACAGAGACATACATCCAAAAATCATTGAACTACCTGAACTCTATAACCAAAAATAAAGGCTAGGCATAATTTTTTTTCAAGAAATCTTAAAAAAAAATGCATAGATCTCTTAAAACCAGAGGACAAAGTACAAATAGAAAGAATCCACTGGTCATCTCCCAAAAGAAATCCTCAAATTAAAATTCTAAGGAATGTTATAGCCAAAATTCAGAGCCTCCACATCAAACAAAAAATATTGGAATGCTTTCAAACATGAGACCTGTCTGATTTTAACAGGTGATTTTAAAATTGATATTATTCACAGGTTAATGAATACAGAAAGACTGTCAGAGTGAGACTGTGTAATGGCAATGAAGGGAAAGGCATATGCTACATCCTGGCACCAGCATCTCAGGGGCAGGAGAGAATGGACAAGCTGTATTGGAAAGGATGGCCAGGGGTGTGGTTTCTTCTGAGAGTACCAGAAGACAGAAGGAGTCAGAGAGAAAGACATTAGGTGAAACAACCTGATAGAAGTCATTAATTCCATGGAAATACTGTCCACTAATGGGAAGCAAAAAGTATGGCTGCTGTGAAAAGATGAATACTCAAGGGAGTTAATACTGCTTGACTCAAGCATTAGCTCAAATTGCTTCCAACCTTTTGAGCTTCGGTTCAGGTAATCATACAAATGATAAAACAGGGATACTCATACTAATCAGATTTGGTTATACTCTATGAATAAAACTATTACAAAATAATGTTGGTCCCATCAATGCTATGTGGGATAAACCCAAATATATGCTTGATTTCATGTTTGCATTTAGAATAAATATTCCAGATTTGTAAAGATCCATTATTTAAACAAAATTATTGTAATTTTTTTCACTTTGGGAACTGAAATGTAATATCAATTAAGCTTCTAACAGAAAAGCTATGGTTTAAAATAAATAATTATTCCAAGAAATATACCTTTTATTGAAATAAACATCATTAGCTAAAATTCTGTTGGTCCTACTCAATTAGAATACTGTATAAATTAGAAAAGAACCACATAAAACACAAAATTTCCCCTTCTCAATGCATAGATTCAGCATTTATCATAGCAATCTGTATACCAACAGTACTACACTATATATCATCAAGCCTTAAAGTCAATTAAACTGTGAACAAGAACAATCATTCTACCTTTGCAAAGTATTGATATTTTTCCTGGCTATGATAGGCTTTCCAGCACTCAAAAAGAGATTTACTTCAGACACTTCTTTCAGATTAGAACAAATCATATTCTGCAATTCTAATTTCCTTTTTTCTAAGGAATAAATGATCAAAGAAATTAAAAACTATTACCAAGTCTCATTCCACAACAGTATGCAATATGCTGAAAGGCAATAGAGATATTTTGCCCCTTTCCATTTTCTCTTTCAGTGGACACATATGTTGATAAGCTTCAGCACTATTATCAATTAATCATAATATAAGTTGGATGACGTAGACTAAGTGTCAAAGTCTGCACAAGATAGTCATTCTGACTTGAATAATTAAAAATAAGAGGATTTGTATACTTGTTTCTAAGACCTGTGGCTCATTCTCCAAGGCCTTGCAATTTGCTTAGCGGCTACTGATTTCTGACAAATCCTATCTACTTATATTACATACTAGGAGGGAAGGAAGGAAGGAAGGAAGGAAGGAAGAGAAAGAAGACAGTCAAGAGTGTCAAATGCTACAGAACAGCCAAAAAGAAGAATGAGAAAAGACTATTGTATTTAGCAACTTAAGAGAGCTAGTAATGACAATCATGTGAACTAGATAAAAAGCCCTCTCAGTCCCAATTTCCACCTCCCACATCCATATACACAGAGTACATACACAAAGGAAAAGCTCTGTCACAACACATCAGGGACAGAAAGTACACATACACAGGTACAGAAAGCACCAGAGAAGTACTCAAAATCACACATGCCTGTTGCTTCCCCACCTCATGAAAGTAAGCCTATAAGGATCAATGGAAGACAGAGTTTCTCACTGGATATATTCCCTGGCTACTTGTCACATCTCATTCAAAGTAAATTATTATGGAGAAATGTTAATGGAGCCCACAACTACAAACTGCAGAGCATTGAATCCTATGAACCAGATAGCTTGTTGTACACAGTTCAGGGATAATTTGCCTCTGTTGTTTGTGGGTGTGCTCAGTCCTTCAGATTTCAGTCTGAAAAGGATTATATTTCCAGAAACAGCAGTAAAGTCTAATGGACAACATATTTTGTCTATCAGTGGCTATCAGGAGGAAATAAGGGAGATAGTTTCAGTCCAACAAATTATAAGGAAGACCTGACACTGAAAAGACCTATCACCCAAAGTAGGCTAATTAAGGCCTTATCAGAAATCGTATCTATGAGATGCCCCTATCTGTAAGTTAAGGTAATTAGTAAGCATCCTAACACACTAATATGGGGCAGGCAATTTGCTGAGATATCAGAGCAATATGAAAGCAGTCATGTCCCTCATAACATGTAAACAGCAGGTGTACCAGTATCAGGGAACCCTAATAGTAAATAGTGAAAACTCAACAATGGGGCCTGTGGCATACAGCAGGTTTCCAGTACCAAAAGAACTGAGGCACATGGCAGGATACCACAAGAGGGAAAAAGAAGGGGTCCTAATACTGAGACTGTGTTAGGCAGAGTTTGGTCACAACAGACAAATCAATAGCCCAGTTGCTAAAACCAAGATTCAAGGTCACAACAGGACCAGCAGTAAAAGACTAGGCCCCTGGAGTCACGGATTTATATGATGTTTCAGGCCAAGGGTCAAGGACAGAGCTAAGTATATAGGCTAGATAGGGTAGGGATGAGAATAAGCATTTATATAATCCCTATTATTTACCAAGCACTGTGCTAAGCGGCTTCAAAATATTATCTCAACTTGCCCTAGACTGAAGTCATAAGGGGAACAAAAACAGGCATTATATCATTACAATAAATTCCTATTTCCCCCAAATAGTTATGGAATTGGATGCCCGAGTTCTTAGGATTGATTTAGATCATTGATTTAGAGCTTGAAGGGACCTGAATTGAGTTACCATTTATACCATATATAGATTACTAATTATCAAACAATTAGAAAACTGCTATAGTTTATACTAACATTGCCTCAGTCCTATAATGATTCAAAAGTTGTTTCAGGATTTCAGGGACGAGAGGAATGATAGAGAAATACTATGAAAATAATTATTATGTAACTTTTCATAAAATCTTGGGTTTGGAGATTGCCTGCTTTGGTCTTACAATCAATCAGGTGGCATAGATCTCAGATCCATCACTTGCCAGGTGTGTGATTTTAAGAAAGTCACTTCACCCTAAACCTCAGTTTCTTCATTTATAATATGAGGATAATAATTTTGCACTACTCACTTCATGGAATTGTTATAAGGAAAGCATTCTGTATGTAATAAAGTGTTATAGAAATGTGAACTATTATTATCAAAAATAATACTTATGGATTTACTGTGCCAGCTTATAGCTTTAATAGGATATTAATGATTTTATTTGCCAAGCAACTGGCTAGGATGATGATTATCATATTGTAATTAGGCACGCTAAGGGTGGCTGATATAATGAGAACCAATTACAATATAAAAATCAAAGAAACTTTAACAGCAAATTCTCCCATGTTATTTTTCAAAAATGATGAAAGCTGGTATTAAAATTCTGAACAGGTTCTAAAGAGGTAGATGGTATGGTAGAAAGAATGTTGGAATTGGACTTAGAAACTTGAGTTTAAATCCCACTTTGGCCACAAAGTTGCAATATGATGTTGAATAAATCATTTAACCTCACTGAGCCTCAGTTTCTTAATCTGTGAAAACAGAATGACAACAGTTGTCCTATTTCCCAGGTTGTTTTTTTAAAGCAAAGTGCTTTGTAAAATGAAAAACCATAGGAAACTGTGGGCTATTATTAACAATAATACTGGCATCATACCTAGCATATATATATACATATATATATACATATATATGTGTATATATATATATATAATCTGATCACTTTCTATTTTAAGTAGCTGTTTTGTATTTTTTTTTAACCTGCATATTGCTCACAATTTGATGTAAATTTTAAGCATCCTGTAATTCATCAACTAATTCTCTCCTGGCTACACATTGCAAGTAATTAAAGTTCAGTAATAACTTATTCTTTCTGCTTCAGCACCTGCATTTCATTTGTTTATTTTCCCAGAGTCATAAATCTGAAGGGCTGTCAAAGTGCCACAATATTAGTGCAATAATCAAAGTTAATTAGTCCCTTTCAATAAACAACAAGAAAGCCATTACAAAGATGCATTGAAGGTTCTCCAACTACCCAGTTTACAGATCATATTGTCTTCTGAACAATTAGAATCAGAAAGTTGATGGTAAATAAAGCTAGCATTCCTCAGTAATTTAAAGGAACTCTGTGTTCTTCATTCTTACTAGTTTATTAAATAAGACAGAATGTGACTTACCCCAAATCTTTGTCATCTGCTAGAGAAAAAAAATCACATACACTGTTTCATTTACTTACTGGGTCTCCCCACAGATATCAAAATCTTTAATATTAAAAGAGGGACAGAGGGAAATGAGAGTGGGCCCAACAAAACTTCCAACTTATAGGAACTCAATACCTTCAATAACTGATTTTATTATTATTTTATTATTAAGGGGTTTTAGAGATATACTCATTGGAATTTAATGAGAAACAATCCTATAGAAGAAAGAAGGAAGACTTTAGAATAAAGGGTGACAGTTATAAGAGAGGCACATTTGAGCTCAAGATAAGGAAGGACTCTATTTTACAACATGACTAATGTAGTAATATGTTTAGTATGATTGTACATGTATAGCCTATATCAGGTTGCATGACATCTTGGGAAGGGGAGAAAGGTGGGAGGAGGAAAAATTTAGAACTCAAAAGCTTATAAAAGTGAATGTTGAAAACTAAAAACAATTAATTAAATAATTTGGAGGGGGAAAAATAGGACTCTCTAAAAATCAGAGCAAATTAAAATAAAATAGGCAGCTCTGGAAGGAAATGAGTTCTTCATCACTAAAAATTTTCAAGTACAGTCAGGATGACCACCAATTCAGGAATCATCATCATCTTTTCTCCCAAACCCAGCCTTTTTTGGAATCCCTATTTCCCATCAAGAGTACCAGCATTCTATGCAGAGAGACAATATCTACACAGCAATGTAAATAAAAGTCAACTGAGATTTATTAAGTGCTTACTCTGTGCCAGGTACTAATTGACAAATTACATATTTAAGAACAGACAAGTCTTCAACCCCAATTCTATCATCATAGAAACCGCAGTTGGCTGGACTCAATCAAAGTAATCAATTTGAGGGACAAGTTGAGAATAAATCCTTAATCAGTGTTAAAGGAATAAAGTACTTTTATCATTAGATAAAGGCAGATGATACAGCAGAGTTAATGCCTTAACTGAAAGAAGCCAGTACTTGTACTCATCTGGGCAAGCCAGTTGGAAATCACACATCAGAGCAAAAGGCTAGTCAGTGCTGGTCAGCACCTGAGACTGAATGACCCTTTGGGGTGGGGAGGGTGGCGAGGAGGAGAGAGTAGATATCAGGAGCTAAGACACACAAAAGACAAACGATATACAAACAGGAAACGTCTCTAGGTCCACAATGGAACCTATACTTGGATCCCCTCAGAGAACTGAATTTAAGGGGAACTTTGTGAGAACTTCATGAAGGAAGAAAAGGATTTCCAGGAACCAGGGTCTACACATTTATGCTTTGGCCACATGTGCTCTCTAAGTTTCAAACTGCTCTACCAAGGGACCTGGTGTGTGGAAGAGGAGTTTGCCCCTGGTTTAGAGGGATGTTTCTATAACAACTGTCCTTGCTATACCCAGTACTAACTTTCTAAATGCTAGTTAATTATAACTACAAACCAATGAACAGCACACCAGTGGCATCTTCATGACAGTACTAGAAAACTTCAGCTACCACTAAGGTTACTTCTAGAACCTTGAAGAAATATTTATCATCTGCACTCTGCACACAGCCTGATGACCTGAGTGGAAGTTAGGAAAGTAGACCTGCAGGGGGGTGCTGCATAAAAAATATTTACAAAATAAACACACAGTAATTTGTCAAGAGAAACACCATCTGGTAGGGTGATCAAAAAACACTTCATGTAGATGTGTTTGAGCTCAGCTTTGAAGGAAACTAGGAATTCTAAGAGGCAAAGGTGAGGAAAGAATGTGTTCCAGGCCTAGAATTCTGACAGCCTGAACAAAGGCACACGGATGGAAGACAGAATGCCGTGCTTGCAGGACAGCAAAGCCTATTTAGCTAGACTGAAGAGTATGTGAAGCAAGGAGAGAAGAGGAGAAGGGAATGGAAGGGAGGGGAGAGCCTAGGCCAGGAGTTAAGGGGACACCACAAGTAGGGGGAACGATTTGAAGAGGAGAGCCAAAAAAGAGGAATGATGAAAACCCAGAGAGGACACAATATTCAGGAGAAGGGTGTGGTCATCACTATCAAGTGCTGCAAAGACGTCAAGAAGAAGATCAAACAGCCAAGTTGGAAGGTCTCTTAGAGATCTTCTAGTCTAACTCAAAATTTTACAAATGTGTCAATAAGCCCGGAAAGGTGACGTCATTTGCGCACAATCCCAAAGCCAAGTCTCCTGTGTTCCTTGCCCTCCATCCCAGTTCTTCTTGTCCTTTGGACAGGGATCTGATCCCGCCCAGTCCCAGATCCCTACTGGAACTCTTACTACTTTTCTGCCACCTATGCTACTGGACAAAGTCCAGACCTGTTCTCAGCGTCTTACACCCTGGACTTTCTTGAACTTTTTCCCATCAAAAGTCATCAGTTCATTCCTTCTCTCTGGGCCCTGCACTCTGAAGTCGATTAAGCTGAAAAACTAATACTAATTAATTTCTTTCAAACGGACATAGAAGATACGTCCCAATCCTCAAAAATTCCAAATGTGCCACTAACAGAAAATTCCTAAGGGCCGGGGTTTGTTGAAAGACCTTGACGAGAGAGGATTGGGAGTCTGGTTAAGGGCCAGAGGGCTGGGACTGCACTCTTAAGAGAAAAAGTACTTGGAGTGAAGTGGAACACCACTATATTTAGAGTCAGGACACTTGGATTTCGGTCTTGCTTTGACCTATTTTTGTGACATGGAGCAAAGCATTTAACAACTTTTCTGGGTCTCAGTTTCCCAACTATAAAGTGAAAGCGTTAGACTCGAAGATACCATGGGGCGCTTCCAGTTTTCATGTTCTCCAGTTCTGTGCATGCTGAAAGGTGAGAGAGAGAGGTTTAAAATGAACATCACCAACTTAACTTTGACTACTGTAGTAGAAATTTCAGGGGCCTTGGAAGTGTGGTGGGGTAGAGATTTATAAGCAGGCTAGCCATAATCATATCACACAGGTATGATTTTCAAGCCTATTCTGCCTATAAATATAGTCAGCCATGCATGATTCCCTTTTGTGTCTGATTCCTGACATAATTCCAACCTTTATATTAGGCAGGTTAGTTCCAGTGGTGATGGGAATAAGATCTGATAGCTACAAAGTCAGGTAACACTGAACACTGAGAAAGGGAAGGGAGAAGAAATCAGGCAGGAAGTTTCTCCTATGGATGGAGGTGGATGAAGAAGAAGAGAGTGAAACAGTTTTGAATAGCAATACCTACAGGTGAGAAAAGGAAGGATGAGTCATTCTAACAACCAAAGTAATAGAGGAAAGAAATACCAATTCAGGCATGTATTTTTAGAGGCATAAAAAGATGAGAAGATCAAAATTTAGGACTGTTTTCTCTCCACATTCATACTAACTACAAAGGCAGTAACTAGTATCACTATATCTCTGCCTGCTATTACATCTTTGCCATATCCCAACATTCCTTTCTGTCAAATCCTAGCCCCCTAAAAAGAGAATGATTCAGGACAAAGGCAGACAATTAGGGCACAAGATAAAGAGATCTGCAAAGAGAGCATTTAAGAGAATATATCACACAATCAAAGAAAGCCAGAGACTAGAGAACCCTTGGAGGTAGCCTAATCCAAATCTTACATATTATAAAAAAAAAAAACTAAGACCGAGACCTCATTTCTAAAATATATGGAGAACTGAGTCAAATTTATAAGAATACAAGTCATTCCCCAATTGATAAATGGTCAAAGGATATGAACAGGCAGTTTTCAGATGAAGAAATTAAAGGTATCTAGAAAAAATGTTCTAAATCACTATTGATTAGAGAAATGCAAATCAAAACAAACTCTGAGGTACCACATCACACCTATCAGATTGGCTAACATGACAAAACAGGTAAATGATAAATGTTGGAGAAGATGTGGGAAAAATGAAACACTAATACATTGTTGGTGGAATTGTGAAATAATCCAACCATTCTGGAGAACAATTTGGAACTATAACCAAAGGTCTAAAAAAGTTCCATACTCTGTGACCTAGCAATACCACTTCTAGGTCTGTTTCCCAAAGAGATCATAAAAATGGGAAAAGAATCCACATGTACAAAAATATTTATAGCAGCTCTTTTTGTGGTGGCAAAGAAATGGAAATTAAGGGGATGCCCATCAATTGGAGAATGGCTGAACAAGATGTGGTATATGAATGTAATGGAATACTATTGTGCTATACGAAATGATGAGCAAGCAGACTTCAGAAAAACCTGGAAAGACTTATACAAACTGATGCTGAGTGAAGTGAGCAGAACCAGAACACTTCACACAGTAATAGCCATATTGTGCAATGACTAACTTTCACAGACTCGGCTCTTCTCAGCAATGCAAGGATCTAAGACAAATCCAAAAGACTCATGATGGAAAATGCTGTCCACATTCAGAGAAAGAACTATGGAGTCTGAATGCAGATGGAAGCATACTATTCGCTCTCCTTTTTCCCTTGTTGTTTTGTTTCATTTCTTCTTTCTCATGATTCCTCCCATTGGTTCTAATTCTTCTTTACAACATGACTAATGTGAAAATATGTTTAATAGGAATGTATATGTAGAGCCTATATCAGATTGCATGCCATTTTGAGGGGGGAGACAATTGAAAACTCAAAAGCTTATGGAAGTGAATGCTGAAAACTAAAAATTAATTAATTAAAAATTAAAAAACAAAAACAAAAAACGGAGGCCTAGAAATGTGAAGCTTTTTACCACAGTCATCTAACCAGTAAGTGGTAGAATCAATATTCAGACATGATTTCCATGACCCCACCTCTTCTGACTCTAAAGTCAGTGTTCATTCTGCTACAAATTGCCTACTAATCATCACCAATTCTAACTGTCCCTTACACATTCAATGTCCCAACTTTCACAATGCCTAAACGTGGCACCTACAAAAACAGGATCCTGGATAGCCATCGTAGGAGTCCTGCCAGGAGCCAGAAGGTGAGGACAACCAGAAGTGAGATGAGTTTTCTATATTTAAAAATGAAATCTAATTTAAAACAAAGGACTTGGTTTCTCTGGTGTCACCTGCCTCTTTCTTGGTTCCATTTCTATTTTCCCAATACATCATTGTAACTCACCATTTCATGGCATTTTGTGGCTGAGAAATTTATTCATAAAAACTCTTCTCGGTAAAATGTTGGAGTCAAGAAGACCTAGGTTCAAGTCTCACCTCTGACACATATTGGATGCATGACTGGGCAAACACTTACCTCTCAGAGCCCTTCTTCAAGATGGCAGGCAAAGGCAAAGAAGAGAAGATGTGGAGAAAATGTTTGAATTCCATTTAAGACTAAGAATATGGAACATTTTATAACTAAGGAATTAAATGGGTAGTTTGGAGACTAAGTACCAACTGCAAGTTATAGGTATTCTAAAGATGAAAAAAACTCAGGTTATTTTAGCAACTGATAGTGACTACATGGAGAATGAATTATTTATTATCTGAGAAAGCATCTTTCCTGCTCCTATGACAATAAAGGTCAAACCAGCAACATAAGTAGAACAGTAAGTGTTTCGTGCATCATATGAAACAAAAGGTTGTATCTTGAGAGTGAGAAGGAAGTAAATTGCTTACTTCGGAGAGACACATCCACTCCTTCAGGACACTAAGGTCCATTTAAGTGAATTTTCTCTCTGAATGGACTAAATGATATCTTAGCATCCTAAATGTCAAGCTGAGTGAATGGAACTCCAAAGTAAGATATACTAAAAGATATGCTCATTTATTTTCATGTATAAATAAAACATTGTGCTAAGTCCGTGTAGAAGAGGAACAAATATTTTAAATCAATCAAGGGACATTAATTAACTGCCTGTTAAGTACATGACATGATGCTAGGCACTGGAGATACAAAAATAAGTCAGTCCCTGCCTTCAATAAACTTACAGTTAACTAAGGTGATAAAATATGTTTATAGATAAGCAAATAACAGGGCAATGGGGGTGAGGGGAGTGTAAAACTATAAGAATCATTAAAGTTCTTAGACAGGCAGGAATTCCATGAGGCCAAGCTGAGGAGAGTGAACATTCTAGAGCTAAGGGAGAGCACATATAGAGACATGGGGCAGAGATGTAATTAAATGGACAGGAAATGGGAAGGAGGTAAGCTGAAGAGCGGATGAGGCGAATTAATACGTTCAAGGTCTGATCAGTGGCTGCCCAGTCTTCAAAAAAAACACAAAAACTCCTTAATCTGAAGTTCAAAGTCCTCCAAAGCTTACTCCAACTTACTTTTCAAACCTTATCTCTCTACTCTTCTACACTGCACACTTCATTCCAAAGTGGGAGCTTAAACTAGATGTTTTCTGAGACTCCTTTCAGCTCAAAACATCCTACAACTCTGATTTTATTCTTCTTCCTGTTCTTGAACTAAGCAAGTAGTTCATTTACCTCTCGTCAAATCAAAGTGTTCTTTAGATCATATTTCAATTACTCAAAATTCAATACTATATAATAAAAGAAGTTTTTTTAAGAAAAGAGAAACAACTCCTTTGGTTGATTTAAGATGGACTTTTCTCAATAATTGTTAAAAATATTAAGTGCTTTTACATTTTTGTGTTTCAGCAGTCTAATCATAATAAGGAAACTGGGTCACATAAACTATTGGAATCTGCAGACTAACAAATCATTTTTTCGAGGTCAAGTTACCAGTTTGGACAGATACAAGGCTTTCAAAAAAAAAATTTTCATTTTCATCAGTATACTATGTTCTAAGTTTCTTTGATCTGTAAAAGGAAAGTACAGGAAGTTTGGCTTTAAATATGAAATAATGACATGTTTGATTGAGTTCACAATACTATTGCTTGAACATTAGAGAAGCAAACTGGACCCTTCTCATAAAACAGTTGGGTTGACTTGGGGCAGCAGAAAAACAGGTAAATACTCTGCATAAGCCCATATTAGTACAAGTATATAAAAACACAGAATGTCAGAGACAAGAGGGAAACTTGGCCTTTATCTAATGCAATTATCTCTTTTTACAGTTCACGACACTGAGGCCCAGCACAGGAAAGGTTATAATGTTAGTAAGTAGCCCATCTGGTACTTGAGTCAAGGCCTTACCCCAAGGTCAGCGGTCTTTCTCCAGCATGAGAAAAGAGACACCATTCATAATGAGTTTCACCTTGCCCCCTTCTCTATATCTTTAACAACTAACCTTGATTTCCTCCTCCTTTACTTCCAGTCTCTGAAGAATAGAAGACTCTCTGTAGTGGGAGGAGTGCAGGCAAATCCATTTTAAGTCTCCATTTTATGATTAAGTTGTTGTTATATAAGTCTGTATTTTTTTTTCTGTAATAAGATAAGCACTTGTGTATAGTTTGGTAATAATGGTTGTGGGTGTGTAAGAGTGTGAGTTTATGAGTGTGTTCCAAATCTGGCAAGCAACTGATAAACGCCTCGTAAGGACATGTGTCCTCCAAATAGGTGAAAAACATAAGAACTTGTTAATGACATTAGAAAATTAAAGCTTTTACTGGCAGTTTCCTTTCATAATAAGATTAGGTGATCACCAATAAACACTTAGATGTAACTTGTAAACACCCTTAACCAGAACCCCAAAAAAAAAAAAAATTAGAGACCCCAACCATCAGTCTGCTCCTAGTTAGTGATTAGAACAGATTCCTGTATTCCCCACACTAAGAAATCCAAGCATCTCATGTTCACTCAAGAACAGTGCTAATTGATGAAGACTTGCCAGAAGGCCACCTGGAAGGGAGACACATGGCCTCCAGCTAGGCAGAGAGGGAACCTTGTCATGAGTTCCAGTATGAAACATGCTTACTGGAACCTTTAGGAAATCAGTTTGGTGGTTTGTTCCAATAGGAGTTGCTGTTTGTATGGCTGAATAGATAATTGCCCCTGTGGAATAACAGAGTGATTGTATGCATTGATGAGTGTAAGTCTGATTTAATGCTTCCATCTCACTAATAGGCATAATGGTAAATCAGATAGGTGCATCTACCATATAGATCACACAGAAGACGAGCAAACACACCTCTACTTAGCAAAGGCAACTCCTCAACATACACCCTTGATCTCAGGCCATTCCATTTCCTCCAGAAGACTGTCTTCTCAAAGAGTGTCTCTCCTTCTATTTAACATTCAATATCTAAGTACCTATTGGTCCCTTCTCTGCTGCCCATGAACCCATCCAAGTCTTTCCTATCCTGAAAAAACTCTCACCAAACCCTACCAATCCTGCCAGCTGCATCCTCTATGTCTCCTCCCTTTCATAAAGTGAATAGCTTTGAAAAAGCTAGCTACACCCATAGCCTCTGCTTCCTCTCTGCTCGCTCTCTTCCAAATCCTCTGAAATCTGGCTTTGGATCTCATAATTCAACTGAAACTGTTCTCTACACAATCACAATGGTCTGTGTCCTCTCTGAACCCTATCGTCATTAGGGTTCACAGAGGAAGTCCAATTAGACAAGGCCTGAGAGCAATTCTGTTACATCTTGATGATCTTAAGAAAAGGATGGCAATGGGAAGAGGAATACCCTATGGAGGAAGGGCAAGGAAAGTTAAGGGAAAATTATCTCACATAATTAGGATACATGAATAGATATTATGCTTAACTTTTATCAGCATAATGACCAACCAGGATAACAGAAGACTAATAATGGAACATGGTACCCACCTCCTGATAAAGAGAAGTACTCAGAATGCAGAATGAGATAACAATTTTTGGACTTGGCCAATGTGGAAATTTGTTGTGATTGACTATGCATGCTTAAATGGTTTTCTTGTGTTATCAGTTTTCAGGAGAAGGGGTGGAGAGTGGGGGGGGGGGGAAGGAAGAGGGTTGTTGGAGTAAAAAGATGAAAAGGACTATATCTTGCTGATTAAAACAAATAAAATATTTTTTTAAAAGGAAAGATACAGTTATCTCAATTCATCTGACAGCCTTTTCTCAAACCTCATTCTTCTTGACTCTTCTGCAGCATTCAACATTGCTCTCACCCCACACACTTCTCCTTCAGGTGTGTAGGCACTGCTCCCTTGGAGTTCTCTTCTTACCCATCTGATGGCTCCTTCTGAATCTTCTCTGCTAGTTCACCACCCACATCACAAAATCCTAACTGTGGGTGGACTCCAAGGCTTCGTATTGGGGTCCTTCTCTTCTCTCTCCACATTCTCTAAACTGGCAACTTCATCAGCTCCTATGGGTTTAATTACCATCTTTCCACAGATGATTCACAGTTCTATATATTCTGCAACAGTCTCTCCTCAACTCCAGTCATGCATCTCCAATTGCCTTTTGGATATTTCAAACTGGTTATTTCTCAGGACTTTCAAATTCAATAGTCCAAAACTGAATTCATTATTTTCCCCACGAAACACACAGCTCTTCCAGACTTCTCTATTCCTATTTAATGTGCCTCCATCTTTGTAATCACCAATGCAATCTCCAACATTATGCCTAACATCTCATTTCCTCACCCCACATAGTTAATCATTTTTAATGCCATAACATCCTTCCCATCACAAACTTTTTTATTTTTTGTTTTGTACAAGCAATAGTGATCTTTAATAACATTTCCCTTTGTTATTAGTGAAACCCATGAATAAATCCAAACTAATGGGGAAGAAAAAAAAATGAAAGATGGTAAGATAAAAAGATAGTCAACTCTCCAACTTTCTTTCCTCACATGACCACCACACTCCCACTCACCATCACCTCTCACCAGTACTATGCCAATAACCTCCTAATTGTTCTCTGTACCTCAAGTCTCACCCCTCTCCAATCTATCTTCCATACAACTGATCATCCTATAGCACAAGTCTGACCATGCCACTCAATAAGTTCTATTGGCTCCCTGTAAACTCATGCACTTGACTTTAAAGCCCACAACCTACTTCTCTAACATTATTACATGCAACTCTTGAGTATAGCCAAACTGGCCTTCTTGCTCCTTCTCACAAATAATTCTCCTATCTCTGTGACTCTACACTGGCTCTCTGCTGTACCTGGAACACACTGCCACTTCACCTTCTAGATTGTCTTATTTTCTTCAAAACTCTGCTCAAATGATACCTTCTAGTGGAGTCTTTCTTCATCCCCCCACATGCTAGTACTCTTCCTCACCCCCCAAAAAAAATTTCTGTTGTATTCCTTTTGAATGTAGCATGAGCTCTGAACTTATTTTCCCAAGCTCCACTTGCAACAGCAGGTTGGACACCCGAAAGGCAGGTGTGATGTTTCTCCCTACAAAATCTAGGGGTATCCCTGAAGGTTGCAAGATATCTTTTCTAAATCTATAACTCAGAAGTACCTCCAAATGTGCTTCCTCCGTGTGCTTACAGTTATCTTTTGAAATTAATTAATCATCCAGACTTAGCTTTTAGGAAGCATCCATTTACTATAGGAGAATAGCTCACAAGCTATACAAAAACAAAGAGGTGGGCCAGATTTGGCCTGCAAGTTTGCTGATTCCTTGAATAAAACATTTCCCATCTCATAAAAGTCTGTGACACATTCTCCCATGAGTGTATACAGAGTGCAGGGAGCACACGTGGTAAAAGGGAAAGTCATGGTTGTTGGTTTCTAAAAGCCTTTTCCTCCCCTGTAGAGAGTATTCCTGAAGCCCCTTTACTTGGTGTACCTATTCTGCTGGGCTCTCTAGAGTCCTGAGACTACCTCCTTTCCTCAGTGTGTCTAGTTTTTTTAGGTCCTGTTGCAGACCAGGCCACTTGCCAACACTGTCCCACGGCTATTGCCATTGAATATGCAATTTCACTGCATCAATGAAAAGGCCAAACCCTCCAGCCCTCAGAAATTCACAAGATCCTCCTCCAATCAAGGATAAGGAGAGAGGAAATTGAGTCTGTGGCCAAGGCCAAATATTACTCAGGGACTTGGTTACTGCATGTTTCACTACTCAATTCCAAATGAGCTTCCTGGTTTTATATAAGTTACACAGGGTATGGCCAAGTCCCTCAACCAATCCTCTATGGCTCCATTTCACTTCATCCAATGGCTTTCAAGGACTTCTAAATTATTGGCCCATCCATCAGTCACTAAACAGTTATTAAGTACCTACTATGTTCCAGGAACTGTGCTATGCACTGGGAATACAAAGAAAGGGAAAAGACAGTCCATGCTCTCAAGGAGTTCACAGTTTAATCAGAAGACAACATGAAAACAACTATGTACAATAAGCTATGGACAGGATAAATTGGAGAGTATCAACAGGGGGAAAGTAGTAGCATTAAGGGGGACTGGGAAAGACTTCTTGTTGATGGTGGGATCTCAGCTGAGACTTGAAAGAGGCCAGGGAGGCAGAGAGGCAGGGAAAGGAGGAAGGAGAGAACTCTGGGATTGGAAAGACAGATAGTGAAAATACCCTAGAGTAGGGAGACAAGAGTTTCTTGTTTGAGGGACAGCAAGGAAGGCACTGTTACTGAATTGAAGAGTATACAGGTGACAATAAGGTATAAGAAGATTGGAAAGGTAGGAGGGGGCCAGGTTATGAAGGATTTGGTTTTTTTTTTTAATTTAGGTGGGATGGGATAATCAATTGGTTAACTTCCATCATTACACATATATATTTTATACATACTTACTTATGTAAATACTGTCTTCCCCAATAACATGCAAGCTTTCATTTTTAATTTTATGCCCCCACAGAACCTGCCACATAGTAGGTGCTTAATGAATGCTTGTTCACTGTTTGAGTCCACAACATATTATAGCATTTGAGTACATCATTCTCTAATGGTGTCTTCATGAAAATCAAGCCATCAACAATCATCTAATAAGCACCGACTATGTATGAAGCACTGATAGGTACTAGGGATACAAACACAAAGTATCAAACACCTACATACCAAACACAGACATTCTAACAAAAAAGACAAGTACACATAGGAGTACACAGGCTAAATATAAAGAGTAAATACAGAGTAACTAAATATTGTTTTCAAATATCAGAAGAGTTATCACATAAAAAGTATTAGATTGATCATTTTGGTACCAAAAAGAATAATTAGGATAGTTGGGTGGAATTTGCAGGAAAGTCAATTTCAGCTCAATATAAAAAATATTCTGAACTAACATTTATTATAGGTATTGTAGAGGGAAATTCATACCCTAGGTGAAAACTAGACCAAAGATATCTGATGTTCCTTCCAAATCTAAATTACTATGACTCCTGGCTGAAACTGAATTAAAACACTAAAATGCATGAGTCTACTCTGTCTGACTTTCACCAAGTGTCTCAAATTATATTCCATATTTTTCAATATTTGTGTTTCTATGAAGACATTTTTTAAGCATCTTCCACATGAGAAAATCTGTATAAACTGGAAATAGCCTGTGTTTACTGAGGAGGTCAAAGAGTCATTAACTAGAAGCCCCTTTCACATTTTAACCTAGCTATAGAACAAGATGGTTATCAGTATTCTTTAAACAACATCTATTCTTCTTTATTGCTTGTTGATTCAATGATTGATCACCAGTACCATATGTATGACTGGTCTCCCAGACTCATACACACACACACACTCTCTCTCTCTCTCTCTCTCTCTCTCTCTCTCTCTCTCTCTCTCTCTCTCTCTTCCCCTGAGTAGCATTTTTATCCTGAGTGTTCTGGAATTGGGACTTCCTCTCCCCTTTTCCCTAGCCCCTGCTCCAGCAGGGCCTTCAAGGCTTTTTTTTTCCTTTAAGGGAAGTACCTGCCTCACCTAATGGGACACTTAGGATGCACATTCCATTCTTTATCTCAGACCTCAACCACATTAAGGAAAAACTAGGTGGGTACTCTGAAGATCCCGCTAAATTTACTGAGGGCTTCAGGGATGTATCCTTACAATTCGAACTTTCTTGGGGTGATTTGCATGTCTTCCTCTCTACTTGTTGTACCATTGAGGAGAGGAAGAGAATCTGGTAACAAGTCCAGAACTTTGGGGATCGTTTTGCTAGCAAGGACCCTACAAAATACCCCCCAGGAACAGCTGCTGTTCCTGCTAGTGATCCAGGGTGGGATTATCAGAAGAGTGAGGATAGGGGAAAGAGAGACTACATGATAATTTGCCTGTTAGAAGACCTGAAAACGGCCTTTCAAAAGCAGGTAAATTTTCAGAAAATTAAAGAAATTACTCAGAGAGAAAAGGAAAACCCTGCCCTTTTCCAAAATAAAGTATACAAATTCCAAAAAAGTATACAAATTTAGATCCTGACTCTACTGAAGGGGCAGCAGTCCTTAGCACGCATTTCATTAACCAGTCTGCCCCAGATATTAGGAGGAAACTACAGAAACTGGCAATGGGACCCCAAACACCTCAGGCCCAGTTATTGGAGATTGCCTTTGGAGTCTTTAACAACAGAGACCTAGTTGCAGCAGAAGAGAAAGAACGCAGGCAGAGGGCTAGAGACAAAGAACATGCGCTATTCCTGGCTGCTACCATGGTTAGGAAAAGACCCAAGGGTGTTCCAGACATCTTGGGCAATGGGAAAACCTGCTTTCGATGCCACCAGGAGGGTCACTGGTCCAAAGAGTGCCCCTCCAGGGCACCCCCTCAGAGGAAGCCCCCAAGACGGATACCTCCAAGACTTTGCCCAAGATGTGACCAGGAGGGACATTGGAAGAAGGATTGTCCCCGAGGTAGGAGAAGTGGTAGAGCAGCCCCCAGTGCCCTGTCCTCCAGTCTTCTCAAGACTGGGGAGAACAAGGGAGCCTGGGTCCGGGCAACACTCCCACTTTCTCCATCTCTCTCACCAATCCCTGGGCAGAAATCGAGGCTGAAGGTAAGGTTACCCACTTTATCATGGCTATGTTCTTTGCTTTAACCAATTACTCTGGCCCTATTCACTCCTTGACCCATCCGGTCATGGGCAATGAAGGGAGAACTAAGAGATGTCTCCAGACACACCCCCTCCCCTTCCCAGTTGAAAATCTGTTATTTAAACACTCTTCTCTTATGCTCTCCTCTTGCCCTCCCCCCCCCGGTTGGGAAGGAACCTGGTGAATTTGGGGAAATTTTCTCTAGCTAAGCCTCCCATTTCCCTTTTCCCTCTGAGCGCCAGACCTCCCCATGTTCCCCTGGAAGTGTGGGAGACAATTTGAGATCAGGGAACTCCTGCGCAAGCTACTCTTGCCACCCTAGCCGTTGTTCACCTCCCTCTGAGACCCTTTTCCCATCACTGTACTTGTAGCCCCACCCAGGAGGTTTCTTTGTCCACTGCCTCAGCAGTGCTTAATTTCTTGGGAACTCAAGGCTATAGGGTCCCTTTGAACAAAATCCAGACTGCATGCCAGTCTGTAAAGTTGCTGGGCCACGAACTCCCTGTCCCAGATACTAAGAAACAATTTTGAACTTTTCTAGGCATGGCTAGAGTTTGTACACTCTGGATATCTAGTAATAGTTTTATTGTTAAGCCCTTCTGTGATGCTCCTCTAGGCCCAGACCAGGCTAAAGCTTTTGTGATTTTAAAATCTAAATTGACCAACACACCCCAAACCCAGTCCTTGGGACCTGGCCCTAGCCAGATTGCTTGTTTTTCAAAACAATTATACTCCGTAGCTGCTGGATGACCTGCAAGCCTCCAAGCAGTGGCTGCTACAGTTATTATAATTGAGGAAGCCTCTAAATTTATACTTGTTAAACTAAGAAACCAGTTAGACCACTCACACCCACACAGCAACTCCCATCTCCACAAAGCCCGCCTCCCCAATACGACTTTCTCAGAAGTTTATGCCACCCCATTTATGCTTGCCACTTCTCTGTGGGTCACTCTCTCTATATCAACACCTTCCTTCTCCACAGGGGAATATTCCCTTACTTGGGAGACAAGCTCCAAGGCCACTAGACAAGTTAACACTCCTGTGGAGGCAGGGCTTGTAAGAGTTTTTACTGGTCTTTTGACCTGTCCTACCTGTACAGATACCACTAGTGACAAGAATTTTAGGGAAAAGGTGAAAATAAGTGCCAACACATGGCAAGATCCCAGAACTACTGTCTTGGTCACCCAATGTTTGACACCCTACAATGGGGTGTGCACCCTTGGATTTCATCCCCTTTCTCCATTTTCAATGCCACACAGCCCACGGTCTCTAACTTAAGGGCAAACAAGGATATTGGGGAAACGTCCTCTGGTCCCTTAAAAAGGGAGCACACTATCTTATGCCCTGGCATAACCTACAACATGAACATATTCTCTCCAACCCTACAGAGACTATTCACCAGCTGGTAAATGTGACAGCTTATGGTCTCTGGGGAATCCAACAATCTTTAGATTCTTTAGCAAAAGTAGTTCTAGATAATAGAATAGCCCTAAACTACTTGCTTGCCTCCAGTGGGAGTATATGTGCTTTAGCAAACACATTTTGTTGCATGTATAACAACAACTCTGGGCAGGTAGAGTTCTGCACTGCTCATATTTTGGAAAAAGCTAGTTGGATGCAAGAAATTTACAATAACCTCAGTGCTTCAAAATCTTTTTCATGGGAGTCCTGGCTTCTTTCTATTTTGGCCCCTTTTTTTATTCCCCTACTGATTATGCTTCTCTTGTGTTTGTTTGGTCCATTTTTACTAAATATTCTTGCTAGGTTCCTTTCTTTTAGGGTCATCAACTTCCAGATGACTGCTCAGGGTGTGTACCAACCCGAGGATTGTAGCCGACTGAACCTGTCATCAGACAGGTTTTGAAGTTTCACCCCTCGAATGGGACCCAGAGAGGCAGGGATAGCTCTATGCCCCTTGTCAGCTGGAAGCAGTTTCAGAAGCCGAGACCTTCGCCCCTTACACCAAATGAATTTGGTCCCATTTGTTTGAGGGGGGAATGAGAAGGGTTTCATTCAGTTTCAGAAGCCGAGACCTTTGCCCTTCCAAAGCCTCAGCCTCGCCTTTTGATCTTATTCAGATGTGCCTTCCTCCCTAGCCCTAAAAAGAACCTGGCTCCTGTTTTTCCTTATAAACTGCCTTTATTTCCTTTTGAAAGCTCTCTTTATCTCCCTTTGAAAGCAAACTTCTACCTTCCAGTTCCCTTCATTATCTATTTTCATTGTCTGTTCAATCTCTCAGACCTACCAAAAGGAATTCTCACCTAGACCCTTTTTCCCAATCACCTCCCGACTTCAATTGGCCTTTCATTGTGGCTACACCCAATCTCCCCTCCATTGTTTTACCTCCCTATGGCCCCTGGCCATTTCCCACCCTTAATCCTAGCTAGGCACCACAAGGTCCAGGACCCAGGAGTTCTGTTCACCCCAGCTTACTAGCTACTCCCATCCAGATCTCCCTAGGCCCTTCCTCCCTACCCCAAACTACTTGGCCACTCCTAGATCCCTCCCACAGTCTTTCTGAATTTAAAATCTACCTTTGCCCCCATTCAGATGCTGAGCTTTTCTCATGTCCAAAAGGCTGAGACTGTCTCATGCCTGCTAGTCCTTACAGGCGTCACCTGGCTTAAGATCCACCTTAGCCCCCATTTAGATGCTGAGAACCTCTCACGCCTGAGAGGCTGAGACTCTCGTGCCCGCTCGTCCCTACGGGCGTTACTGATGTTTGGGTTCCTTGGGAGTCTGGCCTATATACTTTACCTTTAATAAACTATTTCTCTGGCTGGAAGAAGATTTGGGTTGAATTCATTCAGGCAGACCCGGCGCAGTGATCTTGAGGGGTCGGTTCAAGCACCCCCAAACCTCTAGACCTCTTCAGAATCATGATTGCTCATTGCACTGATCAGAATGTTTCAAAGTTGTAGGTCTTAACAATGTTGTTACTGTATAAATTGTTCTCCTGGTTCTGCTCACTTCACTCTGTATTAATTCACACAAGTCTTTCAAGGCTTCTCTGAAACTGTTCCCTTAATCATTTGTTACAGGAGAATAATGTTCTATTACATTCATATTCAATAATTTGTTCAGACTTTCCCAAATTGACAATTACCCTCTTAATTTCCATTTCTTTGCCACCAAAAAAAGAACTGCTATAAATATTTTTGTACATCTGAATTATGTTCCTCTTTCTTTTGAACTCTTTGGCGGTATAGGTTTATTGTGGCATTTTTTCTAAGGCATAGTTCCAGAGAGCTTCTGGAATACCTATAACAAATGACAACTCCACAAATGATGAATTAATTTATCTGTTTTCCTCCATCCCTTCCAAACATTTGTCATTTTTTAAGTAATTTTACCCATCTTTACTACTTTACTAATGTTATGATCTGATGAGTGTGAGGTAAAACAACAAAGTCAATTTAATTTCTATTAATTATTAGTGATTTGGAGCATTTTTTTGACATGACTATAGATAACTAGGATTTCTTTTTCTGAAAATTACTCACTTATATACTTTGACAATGCATTAACTGAGAAATGGCTCTTATCTTTATAAACTTGAATTCGTTCCTCATATATTTTGGACATAAGATTGTTATAAGAGAAATTTGCTACAAGGATTTTTCCTCCCAGTTACTTGCTTCCCTTTTCATTTTATCTGCATTGGTTTGTACAAAGAGTCTAATTTTCTATAATTCAAACTGTCCATTTCATCTTCTCTGATCCTTTCTTTCCTTTATTGGTTATAAACACTTTCCTTACAGTTTTTCCTTAAGGTTCTTAACCATCTGTTCCACCAGATGAGTTTCCTTGTTATTTGATCTAGCTCTATGAAGTAATCTCTTGATAGTTTAGCTGTTATGGAATTCAAAAAGTAAATTACTTTAGGTAATACTGTCATTTTATGATACTGGATCAGCCTAACCATGAACAATTAATATTTCTCCAATTATTTACATCTGTCTGTATTTGTGTAAAGAGTATTTTATAGTTGTGGGGTGTGGGATGTGTTCAGGGAAGACTAGTACCTCTGGTATGAGGGCTGCCAAGCCCTTTTCAAGGCTGCTTCCCATCTTTGGTGTCCACCTGATACACTTAACTCTCACCTGTGGGTCCAAGAAGCTGTAGCATGCACAGCAGCCACACCCTGGTAAACCATTTCAGCAGACAGGCTAAACTGGGCTGAGGGTATCCAAGGGGTCTCAAACCTTTTGGTGAGTTAAGGCAGTGTCTATCTCAATCATGTGAAGACTTGCCCTAGTACAATGGGCAGATTGGAACAATTTGTCCCAATGACCAAAAAGGCAGCTGAAGTAGGTGCTATGGAGCACTTAGAGCCTGGTTAGACATTGAAGACACCAAGGTCATCCATCGCATTTTGAGATATCACCAGTAGTCTTGACTCTGTCCTGCCACTGGACTGCAATGACTCTAGAAGAGAGCGTGAGGCCAACAACTCCATGCAACTCTGCTTCATTTAAATCCAACTTAGACCCATATCAAAAGTCATCACATTTTACCATTTTTACCTATCTCAGAGTCCTTGATATAATGTTTGCTGCCCGAGAACTCCAGGAGAAATAAACAGAAAGACATCTGTACACAATGTTTGTGGATCTGACCAAGGACTTTGATACTGTCAGTCATGAGGGTTTATAGAAATTTATGTCAAAATTTGGTTGCCTCGGGATGTTCATCAGTATGATACATCAATTTCATGATGGCATGTTTGCCAGAGTTCTAGATAATGGACAATATTCTCATGTTTTCCCAATTACCAACAGAGTGAAACAAGGCTGTGTACTTGCTCCCATGCTTTTTAGTAGAATGTTTTCAGTCATCTTGTCAAATGCCTTCAGTGAGGATGAACATGGCATCAAGGTCAGCTACCACACTGATGGTAAATTCTTCAATTTGAAAAGGCTACTAGCCAAGACCAAAGTGGAAGGAGTATTGGTGCATGATTTTTTGATTACAGGTAACTTTGCACTCAATTCAGCCTCTGAAGATGAGATGCAACAAAGTATGCATTGTTTCTCCGCTACTTATGCTAATTTTGGCCTAACAATTAACACCAAGAAAACACAGGTAATCCATCAGCCACCATCCATATGTGAAACCATCGGTTACAGCAAATGAAAAAGTTTTGAATGCTGTGAATATACACATTGATAAGGAGGTTGATGCATGTATTGTCAGAGCTAGCTCAGTGTTTGGAAGGCTCCAAAGGAAAGTGTGAGAGAAAAGAGGTATTAGACTGACTACCAAACTGAAAGTGTACAGAGCCACTGTGCTGACCTCATTTGTATGCTTGTGAAACTTGGACAGTATATCAGTGCCATGCCAGAAAACTGAATTGCTTCCATTTGAATACTCTTAGGAAGATTCTGAAAGTCAAGATAAGATACCAGACACTGAGGTCCTTTCTTGAACTAAACCGTCAAGCATTCAAGCTTTACCTCAGAGAGTGCAACTCCAATGGGCTGGCTGCATTGTTCAAATGCCAAATATATGCTTGCCAAAAAGGATATTTTATGGAGAACTCACACAGGGCAAGTGCTCACATGGTGGGTAATTAGAAAAGGTGATACAAGGACACTCTCAAGGTCTCTCTTAAGAACTTTGGAATTAGAGGCAGCGAGGTGGCATGGTGGATAGAGCACTGACCCTGGAGTCAGGAGGACCCGAGTTCAAATCCAGCCTCATACACTTGACATTTACTAGCTATATGACCTTGGGCAAGTCACTTAACCCCGACTGCCTCATCAAAAAGCAAAAAACAAAAACAAAAACAAAACAAAAAAAAAAACTTTGGAATTGATTGTGTGACATAGGAGACACTGGCACAGGACTGCCCAACATGGCATGCCCTCATCAGAGAAGGTACTGTGCTCTATGAGCAAAGCAGAATTGCAGTAGCTCAAAAGAAATGTGAGATAAGTGAATTTAGAGAATCTACCCCAAATATTCACGTGGTCTCTTTGTGCCCGACCTGTGGTCGAGCATTCCAAGCTCATACTGGCCTCATCAGCCACAGTCAGACACACTGTAACTTGATTCTAACATAGTAATATCATTTTGGTCCTCTTCAAGAATGAAGGACAACAACCAACTAACCATTTTGTAGTTATATATAATCATTATGTTTGTGTCTTAGCAGGTAGAATCCCTAATATTTTATATACTTTGTAGTTATTTTAAATTGAAATTTTTTCTCTAGTTTTTCCTGTTGAATTTTGTTAGTAACAAAGAAAAATGATGATGATTTATGTAGGTTTATTTAATATCCAAGAACTTTGCTATACTTATTATTTTAATTTTAGTTGATTTATAGAGTTCTTTAAGTAAGCCATCATATCATCTGCAAAAAGCAATATCTTTGGGGGTTTTTTGCCTCTCAATTTCTTTTATTTGTCTTATTGTTATAGCTAGCATTTCTAAGACTGTGTTAAATAGTGATGTTGCAAATGGAAATCCATGCTTTGCCCTTGACCTTATTTTTAAAAATCTTATGCTTTATCCCCACTACATACGATGCTGGCTCTTGTTTTTAGATACTACCTATCATATAAAGGAAAGATTCATCCATTCACATATTTTCCACTGTTTTTAAGAGAAATGGGAATCGCAGCTTTTCAAAAGCTTTTTCTGAATCTATTGACATAATCAAATAATTTTTGTTATTCTAGCAATAAGGTGCATTGTATTGACAATTTTCCCAATCTTAAACAACCCTGCATTAATGATATAAATCCAATCCTGATCAGAGTATAAAAACTCTATAAAGTATGTATAGCCACCTTGCTAATATTTTAATTTTTTGCATCAATGATCATTAGGGATATTGGTCTATGGTTGTCTTTCTCCATTAAGCTGGCTTGAAGCTTAACATCAAAAAAAAAACCTAAGATCTTGGCAACTAGTCCCATCACTTCCTGGCAATAAAGGGAGAAGAAGTAGAAGCAGTGTCAGATTTTATATTCTTGGGCTCAAAGATCACTGTAGTCGGCAACTGGAGCCATGAAATTAAAAGACATTTGCTCCTTGGAAGGAAAGCTTTGGCAAATCTGGACAGCATACTAAGAAGCAGACATCACTTTGCCCACTAAGCAACATATAGTGAAAGCTATGGTTTTTCTAATAGCAATGTAGGCTGTGAAAGTTGGACTATGAGGAAAGCTGAGCACTACAGAATTGACGCTTTTGAATTGTAGTGCTGGAGAAGACTTTTGAGAGTCCCTTGGACAGCAAGGAGATCATATCAGTCAATACTTAAAGAAACTCTTTCAGACTATTCATTGGAAGGTCGAATATTGAAGTTGAAGCTTAAATACTGTAGCCTCATAATGAGAAGACAGGATTCATTGGAAAAGACCCTGACATTAGGAAAGACTGAAGACAAAAGGAAAAGGGGATGGCAGAGGATTAGGTGGATGGATAGTGACATGGAAACAATGAACAAGAACTTGGACAGTCTTTGGGAAATAGTGGAGATCCATGGGGTCACAAAAAATTAGATATGACTGAATTGAACAACAATAAAATATGACTACGTTTGGTTTAGGTATCAAGACCAGATCTGGATCACAAAAGGAATTTGGTAGGACCCTTTTTTATCCATTTTTTTTAATCAGTTTGTGCAATATTGAAATTCATTGTCCTTTGAAGGTCTGATAAAATTCACTGTTTACATCTGGTAAATATGTCTGGTCCCAAATTTGATTTTGTTGTTTATTTTTTTCTTTGGGATCATTTGTGGTTTGTTCAATTTCTTTTTCTAAGATTAGGTTAAGTCCTCTGTTTCTCGTTCTATTTTCTGAACATTATATATTTCTGTAAATATTCTTCCATTTAAATTAAATCATAGTTTTATTTATTTATATAAATAATAGTTTTATTTATATAATTAGCAGAATAGCTTCTAATAATTTCTTCCTTTATTTCTTCATTTGTTGTCAATTCACTTTTTTTCATTTTTGATAATGAAAATTTGTTTTTCCTTTCCTTTCCAGTGGTTTATCTATTGTTAGCTCTCAGTTTTATTAATCCAATAGGTTTTTGTTTTCAATTTTGTTAATGTCTTATGTGATTTTCAGGATTTCTATTTTGCTTTTTAATTGGGGGTTTTAATTTGTTGGTTTCCTAGTATTTTTAGTTCAATGTCTGATTCATCCATATGCTCTCTTTTTTGTTGAGGAAAATGTTCAGATATATAAATTTTCCCCTAAGGACTGCTTTAGCTATATCCTAAAGCATTTTGGTATGTTCACTCATTGTTGTCATTATTTTTAATGAAAATTATTGATTGTTCCTATGATTTGTTCTTTGACCCACCAATTCTTTAGGATGAACTTATTTAGTCTCCAATTAATTGTTAATCATTTCTTCAGAGGCACTCTTGCCTTCCTTTGACTAGTTCAGATTAAAATACAATTCAACCATCATCCATTCCCCCATATTTTCTCCTTGTTTCTATAGTCTTCTACTTACACATCCTAATAATGTGAGATGATATCCTCCAACTTTCTTCACCCTTTCATTTCCTAATGTATCCTTTTCCCTTCCCTTTCTTATTCTGGTATAAAATATGGAGAAATAAGAGCTGAGTGAAAGTATAGTTAAGTGAATTCAAAAACGACAAATGGAAATACTTAAGAGCAACTCACAGTTCAAATTTGCAGCAAGTCTCCATTTAGGCAGCCCAGAGGTTGATACGTTGCCCTATGCTATTTATCATTTTAATCAATGACTTACATAAAGACAGGAGTGGTATGTTCATCAGCTTTGCAAATGAAATACAGTTGGGCAGGAAAGGTAACACCTTAGATAACAGAGTCAAGATCCAAAGAGATCTCGTCAGGCTAGAACACTGACTGGACTGAATCCAATAAAGATTAATGTAATATAATGATAAATGTAAAGTCTTACTCCTGGTTTCATAAAGTCAATTTTATAAGTAGGCTATGACACGTACTAGGTTCTAAAACTGGACATAAAAAATTCACAGATTTTAGTAGCCTGTAAGCTTATTATGAGACAACAATAAGATCTGAAAACTAATACAACCTTAGGGCTGCATTTAGGACTAGGGAGTACTAACTGTCCATCTGTACTAACTACCCTGGTCAAACCACATCTGAATTATTGTGTTCTCTTCCGGGTGACATTTTCAGAAAGACAATGACAAACTGGAAAGTATGCAGAAGAAAGCATCCAGAACAGTAAAGATCCAGGAACCCATGCCATATAAGCACTGACTGCATAATGCAGAGATCACTGGCATCAACATTTTACATAAACCACATGAAAGTTCAGTCACCCTGCAGAAGAGAAAGTGAGGAGGAACATGAAAACTCTCTGCAAGTACTTGAAGGCTCTCTAGGAAAAAAAGGATTAGACTTCTTTGTCTTGACCCCAGAGAGCAGAACTAGTTGCAATAGGTAGACGATGTAGAAATATGAAGTTGGGTTTCCTTAAAAATAAGGAAAGACTTCTTAAAAATTAGTCATCAAAAAGTAGAGCAGGCTACCTTGGAACACAGTGGCCTCCTCCTGACAGGGATTCCAGCAAAGGTGAGGTGTCCACCTATTGATTATATCGCTGAGATTCAAATTCCAGGACAGAATGGCCTCCAAAGTCCCTTCAAATGCTATGATTCTATGATCTTTCAAATGCACAAGTCTGCTAAGTGTATCCCCTGCTCAAAAATCTTCAGTGGTTTCCCCACTGCAGTCAAGATTAAATATAAAATTTCTAGCCTGGCATTCAAGGCTCTGCACAGTCTGCCTCCAACTAACCTTTTCAGCTTTATTTTGCATTACTCCCTGGACTCTACGTTCCAAGCAAACTAAGACTACTAGGTTTGTTTTCCCAAACTCGGCATGCCCTCTACCTATGTGACTTCACAAAAGCAGTTTCTGATGTCTGTAATGCTTTCTCTTTCATGTCCACCTGCCAGAATCCTTCACTTTCTTTAAGGCTCTGTTCAGACATAAAGTTCCAAATGAAACCTTTCCTGATTACCATGAGCTAACTAACATATTCTCTCCCTCCTCAAACTGCCTTTAATTACACTTATGCATGCATGTCATACAACAACCTGATCCCATATACATATCCTTGAATTTCTGATACCTACTATGATGTCTTGTGTAGAGAAAGAATCTAATAAATGTTGATTGAGGTGATGGGAAAAAAAAAAAGACGTGCAATGAACAGTAAACAAATTCCGTTTACATGATATATGCATAGTATGTATCAACAGTAAGGACAAATTTTGCAATAAAGAAAACTATTACATTCAAAACTAAAGAATATCCCAAATTCTATTATTTACCAGCATTATATATATGCTGCATTTTTAAAAAATTGTTTTCTTACCCACTCTTGTAAAATGCGTGACACAGCTTCATTAGCTCTTGCCATATTCCTGCAGGCCAGGATGACCTGGGCACCATGGAGGGCAAAAGACTTTGCTGTTTCAAATCCTATGGTTTAAAGAAAAGGAAAGAAAGAACAGAGGATATATATATTAGCAAAACACCAGCTTAGCTACCCATGGGGTGGTCATGACCTAGATCTTGCCATCAACATAACTGTGATAATTTTGTGATCTTGAACTTGAAATAGTTCTCTCTGATCATAATTTCCTTTCTTCCGTCTCTCCCTCCCATCACCTAAACCTATTTTCCATCACAAGTCTGACCTTATTACTCTCCAGCTCAAAATTCTTCAGGGGCTCTCCCAATTTCTCTAAGATAAAAAACAGTCCTCCAACACTGGGCTCCCACCGATACTTCCAGCTATATCATATTACTTCCCTTAACAAAATCCACACTGCAGGTGAACTATCCTTACCATCTGTTCCATGAACTCAGCAGTCCAGCTTCCCTTTTCATGCCTTTGCATCGGCTATCACCTCCCCACCTCGAATCTCTATTTCCTTAAATCTCTAGTTTCCTTCAATGCTCAGATTAAAGGGCAATTCATATATGAAGTCTTTTCTGATACCCTGGTGATACTGTTCTCTGACTCCTCAAATTATCTTGTATTTACTTAACTACATGTCCCTCTGAAACCTCTCTCCACAACAGAATGCAAGCTCCTAAAGAGTAGGGAGTCTCATTCTTATCTTGGAATTCCCAAAACATACCAGAGCACCTAATCCAGCAGTCACTTAATCAATATGAAATGAACTAAATTATAGTCTATCAAAGAACTTTGTGAGATATTTCAATAAATTACTACTTACATCTATTCAGAGCTCATTTCCAATTAAAGAGAATTTCAGAGCTGAAAAGAACCACAGAAGCCTTCTAATTAACCTGTTCCTTTAAAATTTTTTTGCTGTTCAGTCACATCTGACTTTTCATGGCCCCATTTGGGGTTTTCCTGGCAAAGATACTGGAGTGGTTTGCCATTTCCTTCTCCAGTGGAACAGAGGTTGGATGACTTGCCCAAGGTCACACAGCTAGTGAGTGTCTGAGGCTGGATTTGAACCCCAGTCTTCCTGACTCAAGGCCTAGCACTCTTTCCACTGAGCAACCTAGTTGCCTCCTGTGCCTTTAAATAAATCCCCTCTAAACACTCCCAACAAGTGGTCATCCAGCCTTTACATAAAAATAGACCCCCAATGAGGGGCAACAGAATACTTCCTGAAGCAGACCACTATGCTTTTGCTATCAGCTATACCTGTTAGGAATCTTTTCCTTACATCAAGTTTAAATCTTCCTCTCTTCATTTTCTACCCACTGTTCCTAATTAAGATCTCTATGGCCTTCAAATATTTGAAGATGGCTATCAAGTCCCTGCTTTTTTCCCCCAGTTAACCACTCCTCAGTTTACTCAACTGATACATAGCATGGTCTCAGTACCCCTAGTCACTCTATTTCCCATCTTCTGAATACTCTGAATATCTTTTAAAGGCCATACCTGAAGCTCAATACAATACTCTAAAGTACTGTATTTGTAGTCAAAAGACCTGGGTTCAAATGTCAGTTTATGAGCTGTGTGACCTGGACAAATCACTTGCTCTTTCTGGAGTTCTGCTTTTCTGTCCATTAAATCATGTTACACCAAAGTCCTTTAATTTCTCCATTAGCTTCAAATTTACAATGCTATGGTTCAATCAGAATGTGAGCAAATTTTTTTTTAAAATGCCTGTTAATTAAGTGACTGGTAATATATGGCTAAAGCATAGTAGGCTTACCATCACTTTATTCTGGACATTATTCTGCTCTTAATTCAGATTAAGATTGCATTAGCTTTGGTAGCTATAATATCCCCAATGCCTCATACTGAATTTGCAATCCACTAAAACCTCCGGATCTTTTTCAGACAAACTGTACAAATTATGGTATTGCCTTAATGCTGTCCAACCCATCCCCAGATCTTCAGGTCTCCCTGCTCCTTTCCTAATTTAAAAGTCAGATTCTTCCTCTTCTCCAAAGCAAGCACAGCACTGCATCTCACAGATTACAAACTGACCTAGTGTTCAGGTCAACCTGAATTTTTCTACATAAAGTTCAGGTTTTGACCCGAATTCACCTTGTCCTAAAGCTGCTTTATCAGCAGAACATACTTATCTATTAAGAGCTTGGTATGGGGGCATCAATTTCTGTTATACCCATAATACATTGTAAATAGGTGTCAATTTGGGGAAAGATTTCTATAACCTTAAAAAGCTGATATACCATGAAATATACATTATGGAATCTCACTATGGCCCTTCTGAAAGTACTTGTACAGATAAATCAATTGTATTAAAAAGCAGGGAGGGAAATGTAGAGATAAGCAACAAAGGAAAGGATACAGGAAAGGAAGGGCATAAGCAAAACGAGTGAGAGAGAAATCATGTCAGTCAGTCCTATGTAATTTTAAACAGGTAAATGCAAAGAGATTTGGACTTGTAGTCAGAGTATTGAATTTAAGTCCCAAGTCCTCGCTTTTCCACTTATTAATTAGTTAACCCTAGAGAAGTTACTTGGTTTTTCCTCATCTTGAAAATGGGGATAACAATACCTGTATAATCTAAATTACAAGGTTATTTTCAAGAAAACCCTGTGAACTGCAAAGCACTATATAAATGTTAGTCATCATCATCATCATAACTCTCCAAATTTCTCTTCCAATAATTAATTCATTTTGGTTTGGGGCTGATCCTGGGTTTTTTTAAGTAAATGTCAGTGAAGCACATAACAATGTACTTCCAAGTCTCTAAACTGACTCAGGAGCCCAGCTGAACTGCACTACTTTAAAGAAACATGGGTAAGATGGCTATTACTTCGAAGACTGTGCTCTGTCCTACATTCTAGACTATGTTTTAAAAAATCTTAACTAGTGATGCTAATAGCCCATATTTCAATTTAATTTAATTCAACAAGCATTAATTCACTACCTACAAAGACAATGGCATTGTGCCAAGCACTGGGGATAGATGCACAGATAGAAAAACACAAGATACCTTGAAGAGAGGGTATTAACAACAGAGAAGAACAAGAAATACTTCAAGTAGGAAGTAGCACCTAAGCTGAGTCCTGAAAGAAGCCAGCAACACTACAAGGTGAATGCTAGCAGCAGATAAACGTAGGCATGGAGGGTGACCTTTGCAAAGGTCAGAGGCTGAAGGATGAGCTATCAAGTTCAAAGAGCAGCTGTTAGGTCACTATGACTAAAATGTAGAGTGCACGAAGGGAAATGATATGAACTAAATCTGAAAAGGTAAGTAAGCTCCAAATGTGGAGAGCTTAAATGCTAGGCTAAAGAAGCCATGTATAATTCCTGGGGCAACAGAGAGGCACTGAAACTTCTGAGCAGGGGAGTGGCCTGGTCAAATCTGAATCATAGGAATATTAATTTGGAAACTGGGTGAAGGATGGATTGGAAAGGGGAAAGTATGGAAATAAGGAAACTGATTGGGAGGCTATTGCAAGAGTCTAAGGGAGATGGTCAGGGCAGAAAAAAGGGGAGTGGCTGTGAGACTGGAGAAAAGGGAGCAGACGTGAAATCATTAAAGTCATTCAAGTTCTCAAAGAATTTCAAATACTGACTCTGGAGTCATCTAAATCAGGCTCTTCTTCGGTACGTCCAGGGGACATAGAAATATATTCATAGGAACGTAGCTTCAGAGCAGGCAGAGACCTCAGGGGTCATCTGGTTAAACCCCTTGGTTTTACAAATGAAGAAAATAAGGCCCAGAGAGGTTAGCTGACATGCCCCACGTCACACAAGTGGCAAACAGCAGAACCAGAATTTAAACCCATGTCCTCTGATTACAAAGCCAAGGCTCCTTCTACTATTCCATGCTACCAAATCACAAGGTGGAGATCAGTCATCAGCATCAATGGTGCTAGGCAATGGCACCTAGTTTTAATAGTGGTACCTCCAAGGGGTAGCTAGGTGGCACAGTGAATAGAGCACCAGCTCTGAAGTCAGGAAGACCTGAGTTCAAATCCAGCCATAGACCAAACACTTGACACGTACTAGCTGTGTGACCTTGGGTAAGTCACTTAACCCCAATTGCCTCACTAAAAACAAAACAAAACAAAACAAAACAAAAAAAATAGTGGTACCTCCAGGATTCAAAAAGTAATCATATCCTTTAGGGGAAGAAACATAAAACAATAACCACAATCACAAGAACACAATTAGTAGGCCAGCTGTTCCAACACCTGATGGAAACAAGCACCCAGAAGAAATTTTGCTGACTGATGTGCTATATCAATCAGCCTAATGAAATGCTGACAGCCATATGGAAGCAATGTAAAGTAGCCAAAAACTACTTCACTTTCAATTCAAAAGAATTTACCCACAATCATAAAAGGTAAGAGAAAAAAACAAGAGTTCTGGATAGATTTCTAGATCCCTTCTGAATTTCCAACTAAATTAAATGATCATACTTGGTTTTGTTCCTTTTTTGGTGAGAAAAGAACAAAAAGAGAAAAAAAAAAAGGAGTACCACAACATTATTACAACATTTATCAGCTTCCATTCACACCTTGACTTGATCAAGAAAGAGCCTTAGAATAACTTAGGCACAACAGCATTATTATAACTGTAATTAACTTGCAAAGCTTTTCCAGATTACAAGTATTATTTTCTCCACTTTAAGGAAAAGGAAACTGAGACACGGAGTAGTTACCCTCAGAGTCATCTCTAACAGTGCTTTGACCAGGTTATTTCTCTGTTCAGTAAGCTTGGATGACTCCCTAATGCTTGTAAGATAAAATACAAGTTCATTGACAATTAGAGCTATGATCTGCTTCCAATCAGAATGATATGGTGTGGCAGAAAGAGGTCTAGATGTGGAGTCAAGTGTAAGAACTAAATTTAAATCCCATTTCCAACACTTATTAGTTCTGTGACCACGAGCACTTATCTATAAATCAGTTTGCTCAAGTATACCTGTATACGTGTATTAGAATGTTAGATTTGGAGTTGGGGAAGACTCTTTTCAATCTTGCCCCAAACTCCTTGTTCTTGTTCAGTCATTTCAGTTGTGTTCTACTCTTTGTGACTCCATTTGGAATTTTCTTGGCAGATACTGGAGTGGTATGTCATTTTCTTCTCCACCTCATTTTACAGATGAGGAAACTGAAGCAAATGGGGTTAAGTGACTTGCACAGGGTCACACAGCCAGTAAATGTCTGAGGTTGGATTTGAACTCATGAAGATGAGTCTTCCTGATTCCAAGCCCAGCACTTGGAATGGCAAAGCTATTTTATTGTGTGTCCACAGACAATAAGAAAGATAATTTCATGGGATGCTTGGTTATTTTTAATTCCAATGCTTATAATAACATTTGCCAAAAGACCACCATTAAAATAACTATAGCTAATATACCAACAGGAGTTGCAAAAAAATGAAGACATAAGAAAGTTCTACAAAGAACTTGACAAAACATTCCCATTTAAATTATATTCAAATTGAAATTTAATAATACAAATTAATAGTTTAATATTAACAAAAAAAGTGGGCATAGGGGAAGATATTAAAAATACCAAGAAATTACAGTTCATTCAAAGAAGAAACTTTCCCCAAGGGAAAGTGCTTTGTAAATATTAAAAAGCTATAGGAATGTGATGTTTATTTTAAAAGAGAAATAAGCCCAAAATGCAAAGACTACATGAATTCTAGATAAGCCTCACAACTTTATTTCATGAACATTTCCTTCAAAAAAAAAGAGGAAGGGGCAGCTAGGTGGCACAGTGGATAGAGCTCTGGCCTTGGGAGTCAGGAGGACATGAGCTCAAATCTGACCTCAGATACTTGACACTTACTAGCTATGTGACCCTGGGCAAGTCACTTAACCCTGATTGCCTCACCAAAAAGCAAAAAAAAAAAAAAAAAAAAAAAAGGAAGAGGTACTGGTAAGCATCAAATAAGACTGAAAAGAAAATGAAAATTAATTTTTTTAACTGACCATTTTAACCACTGATTTTGGAAATCAATGGTTATCAGTGTGGAAACCATTTCTAAATAAGCCCCATAGTTTACCACTGACTTGCCAAATTGGGGGAAAAAAGATATGGTATACAATTTCACCAATTCCAACATGACCTATTTAAATGAGTCACTGAAACTGGAAAACATATCTAAAATATATCTATTGAATGTCAAAGAAATTTAGGTGAATTAGCTAAGAAATTACTTTAACAACAAACACCTGATCTCCCAGTGAAGGTGAGAGAGGGGACTGTCTAATACCAGTTTAGAAAATAAGGGGCAGCTAGATGGCACAGTGGATAGAGCATCGGCCCTGGAGTCAGGAGGACCTGAGTTCAAATCCAGCCTCCGACACATAAAAACTCACTAGATGTGTGACTCTGGGCAAGTCACTTAACCCCAACTGCCTTATTTAAAAAAAAAGAAAATAAACACACTTATAAAAACTTACAAAGAAGAATGTTGGAAAATCATGAGCCATATTGCCTTATAAAAAAGTGAGGAGTGAGGAAAAGAAATTAATATAAAGTTTGATGAGAGACCTAATTAAGCCATATCATCTCAAGAGCATTTAAAAATGAAACTAGGAGGACAACAAACAAATGAAAATGGAAAAGATCTGTTGAGATAGCAAATTAGTTTTTCAATTATTGACAGAGGAGACAACACATATGGAGTCTAACATCACAGACTCAAATAAAGAAAAAAACTACAGGAAAAGCAGCTAACCTAGACCAAGTATGAATACAGGGAATTTGTGCTGGAAATAAAATAGTGCTGAGGCCCTTAATGGTGAATTCTCAAGATATCTGAAAGAGCAGGGGATTCCAAATGCTGGAAAAAAATCATGGATCTTTTAATTGCCAGAAAAAGAAAATCAAAAGTATACAATATCAATAACTGCCAATCTATATGCCTACTTTGCCAGCTCTATAAAATCTTCATGATAATAAGTTATACGTATATCAAAGGCATCTTTGATGAAGTTATTAGGAGGAAAAAGGTAGACATTTTGTAAACGGTAGTCTAAAACAACATATCTTGAAAGGTACACAGTTACCTGAAAGATATAAACAACACAAGATCCTGTTGGGCTTACTGTTTGTTGACCAAAACAAAAAGGCATGTCTGAAAGCAAAATGCCACCGTAAAGGTTCTCCTCAAAGATGAAGATGAGTGAGTGACTTGCCCAAGGTCACACAGCTAATACATGTCTGGGGCCAGATTTGAACTCAGGAAGATGAGTCTCCCTGACTCCAGGCCCAGCACTCTACCCACTGTGCCTCTTAGCTACCCCTATTACATGTTATCTGCAAAATATTATGCAAAGAAACAGTGCAAAAGATATCATCTGGGAGATATAGAACAGATAAAAGAAGTGAATCCATCACAGCAAGAGCAAAGAATAAGATATCCTTTGTGCTTCACTGGTATTTATACAGACCAAAAAAAATTAGGAAAAGGCTGTAGGATGCACATATGAAGGACTTAACAGAAGAACAAAAATAAGTCATATACGATAAGAAGGCTTGGAAAGATAGCAATCTGAACTGTTGAACAGGGTATCCACATTGCTAGATAAAGTATCCACAGATCCACATAAACATTCATGTTATTAAGAGGTTTTTCTTCGAAGCTCCACTGAAGTACTACTCCGATGTCAGAAGTCTTAAAGGATATTCCAGTGTAGCACCAACTCTTACAAGTCCAACCAAGCTGTAAAGACTTTAATTATAGGACCCAAAATAGACTATGTCCAAGAACCAGAGTAGAATACAGAGAGTTTTATTACCAGAGAGTTGGGAACTAGGAAATAAATTTTTCTGGACAGCACAAACTATAAAGTTATCTAGTACGGCAAGGACAGACAGTGACTTTCATCAGTGGAAGGAACAAACATACAAAACTAACTATTCATTCCTAAAGTAGTGAAGTTATGGGTCTACTTACAATATGGAAGCAAGAGTTACAAACATGCTTTCTTCTCTGGTCTTTTGAATTTATGGTCCAGCAATTATTTCTATGGCTTCTGCCCCATTGCTTACTATATCTGAGAAATATGCTAAGTGGTCTAGCTTCAGAACGCGTAATGGATATGACAGAATCACTCCCTTAAAAACTAGGAAACCGAACACAGACATTTCAAAATACAGTAGAGCTTAGCAAAGATGATCACGTTTTGTTGGTTATAATATCTATGAAACATTTTCTAAAAGAAAAGTTTAATAATTATACCTACTGTTATAGAACTACTTCAAACCCATGAGAATAGCATTATTAACTCTTGTAACACTGTAACTGATGATAGTATAATTAACTAAATGTAGTAGTGCTTGCCTAAGCCTCCACTACACCAAAATCTGTACAAAATAATAAAGGCAATGGTTTACTAAATTTTATAACCTGATTCATCTTATAAAAAATTAACTTTGTAACAAGATTTAGAATTAAACTAGCTAAATTATAAGAGTATTGAATTCAAACAAAAATATTTAAAGCCAATTTTTAAATAAAACAAAGATGGGGGAAAGACTTTTCTTTTTTTTGGACAAGAACTGCTGGGGAGGAGGCAGAGCCAAAATGGTGAAGCACAGGCAGCAACCCAGCCAAACTCTTCCATCATCCCCCTCTAACTTTAAACTAACCCCTCAAATAAAATAGTAAAGCAGCAGAGCCAACAACAGGTCAGAGGAGGTCTGTAGGAGAGGTCTGTGACACCTGGGTGGGTGCCAGCCTGGAGAACACACAGCTGCAGCACCAGTGGTGTGCCATGGAAGCAGCTGTGACCGTGGTAACAGCAGCTTGGAGAGCTCTCAGCCCAGAGACAGTAAGGAGGCTGGACAATCGGTCAGAAAAAGATTACAGAGGACCCTCACCTGGCACTGAGAGATGCTATTAAAATAACTCTGAGGTACCACCTCACACCTACCAGAAATGACAGATTCTGCAGGGGATGAGAGAAAATAGGTACACTATCAAGCTGTCGATGAAGCTGCAAACTGGTCTAACCATTCTGCAGAACAATTGGGAACTGTGCCCAAAGGACTATATAACTGTGCTATATAACTGCGCATATCCTTTGACTCAGCAATACTAAGTCTGCGCCCCAAAGAGATAAAAAGGAAAAGGACCTATAAATACAAAAATATTTACAGCAGTTCTTTTGGTGGAGGCACAGAATTGGAAATTGAAGGGATGTTCACCAACTGAGGAATGCTTGAACAAGCTATAGCATATGATTGTGATGAAGTACTACTGTGCTACAAGAATTATCAAGGAGAGTGTTTCAGAAACACCTGGGAAGTCGTATACAAACTGATACAAAGTGAAGTGAGAACTGGGAGATTACTGTGTACAGTAACAGCAATGTTGTAATGATAATCAACTGTGAAAGACTTGACTCCTCTGATATATACAACAATGCAAGACAATTCCAAATGACTCGGGGTGAAAAAAATGCTATCTATCTCCAGAAAGAGAATTGATGAACTCTGAGTGCAAAAAGAAGTAAAATTATCTCACTTAAATTTTTTTTGCAATATGGCTAATAGGGAAATATGTTTTATGTGATTTCACATGTATAATTACTTTTTTTGCTTGTCTTCTCAGAGTGTGGAGGGAAGAATGGAAGGGAAGAAGAAAATTCAGAACTCAAAAATTTAAAAAGAATGTTAAAATTTTTTTAAAAAATTAAGAAGAACCTCTGGGGAAACTTGAAATCACTTTGGCAGAAATTAGGTTTACACTGAGATGTAATGCCATATATGACAATAAGCAAAAAAGGATCTACAACCTAAATGTAAAAGGTTATAACATTTTTTAAAAAATGAAACAATAGAAACTGGGTACATTCCATAGTTTTAACTAATGAGAAAATTCTTAATGAAAAGAGGGATAATATAATAATAAATAAAAGAAGTAATTCTGACTACATAAAATGCAAAATATTTTGCACAAATAAAAACCAGTCAGTAAGTATTTAGTAAGCAAATACTATGTGCCAAGTGCTATGCTACGCATTGGGACTAAAAAGGCAAAATAGATAGATAGATAGATAGATAGATAGATAGATAGATAGATAGATA